>NC_140989.1:242068434-242343434 GCF_052327205.1 Somniosus microcephalus | reverse complement strand
TTATGAAATTTTTTTCTACTGCCATTATGTTATCTCTAATTAGTAGAGCTACCCCCACCCCCTACGTTTTCCTTCCCTATCCTTTCTGATTATGTCCTAAACTGCAATATTTAGTTGCCAGCCCTGTTCTTTATGTAGCCATGTTTTAGTATTCCTACTACATCTGGTTCCTCGCTATGGACAATTGCCTCCAATTCCCCCATTTTATTTTGAATGCTGTGTACATTGCTGTACGGGCAGTTTAATTTAGTAATGTTCCTTTTACTTCATTTTTAACAGTCCTGTTTATACTTCTGTTTTATAACTGTATTTGTTCCCTAGTTCCTTACCTTGGTCTGACCTTTACTCTCTTCTCCCAATTCTTTTGTCTTCAGACCTATGTAATTTTCATCAGAGCCCTCTCCCCTTCTTTCTAGTTTAAAGTCCTATCGGCAGCCCTGTTTATCCTTTCCACTAGGACACTGGTCCCACAAGAAGGAGCATTAATAATCACAGAATCACAGAAATCACAGAAACCCCACAGTGCAGATAGAGGCCATTTCGGCCCATCAAGCCTGCACCGACACATATCCCACCCGATCCCCGTAACCCCTATACCAACACATAGCCCACCCTATCCCCGTAACCCCACGTATTTAATCCCCCTAACACTAAGGGTCAATTTATCATAGCCAATCAACCTAACCCGCACATCTTTGGACTGTGGGAGGAAACCGGAGCACCCGGAGGAAACCCACGCAAACACGGGGAGAACGTGCAAACTCCACACAGACAGTCACCCGAGGCCGGATTCGAACCCGGGTCCCTGGCGCTGTGAGGCAAGAGTATAATTACTAGCTTCTAATGTGAAGCAATCAGTCAGGTGCACTTCAGTGCACAAAGTTCAGTTCTCCATGCCAGTTCCTGGATACATTTTTGTATTTTTTTTTTAATGATATTTTAGTAATTGCAGTGTGTGATGATTTTTATTTCCAAATAAACTTTCTCAACAAGTTTGAAAGATCAACGTAGACTAGAAATATATTTTAGGATTTTTCTACTATAATAAAAATTGTGATCAAATGTTGGATATAAGAAATAGGAACAGGAGTAGGCCATTCCAAATCAAATCAAATCAAATCAACTTTTATTGTCATTGTTAGTGCACAAGTGCAGTACAACGAAATGTAGGCTTGCGGCTCCCGAGAGTGTACATTTAGATTAAGACATTTAAACATTCAACATACATTTGGCTTGTAATACATTAACATAAACATAACCATAATAAAGTGCATTGGCAGATGTGCAGGCTTTAGAGTTTATTTGTGGAGTTCAGTAGGATGACAGCCCTGGGAAAGAAGCTGTTCCTAAATCTGGTTGTACGGGTGCGAATGCATCTGTAGCGTCTCCCAGATGGCAGGAGGGTGAACAGACTGTGGCTGGGGTGGGTAGGGTCTTTGATGATGGACCGTGACCTCCGTAAACAGCGTTTCTGGTATATGTGCTCTATGGTCGGTAGCCGGGTGGCCTCTCGAGCCTGCATTCAATATGATCATGGCTGACCTTCTACCTCAACTCCACCTTCCCGTACTATCCCCATATCCCTTGATTCCCTTAGTATCCAAAAATCTATCGATCTCAGCCTTGAATATACTCAACAACTGAGCATCCACAGCTCTCTTGGGCAGTGAATTCCAAAGATTCAC
Source organism: Somniosus microcephalus (assembly GCF_052327205.1). NCBI lineage: Eukaryota > Metazoa > Chordata > Chondrichthyes > Squaliformes > Somniosidae > Somniosus > Somniosus microcephalus. Next base: position 242,341,749 of record NC_140989.1, on the reverse strand, counting down.
AACCCTTTGAATGAAGAAATTTCTCTTCATTTCAGTCCTAAATGGCCTGCAGCTTTTGTTACCACCAACACACATTTGACTGCACTTTCAGTGCAACCCCTCATCTACATGTGTTATCTATCTATATATATAAGGATCGATCCGTCTGTCTGCCTGTCTGTCTGTCTGTCTGTTTGTCTGTCTGTCCGCTATACACTCAACAGTTATAGAGCGTACCTACACATATGTTATATCAAAAGAAAGCTTATGATTAGGGGAGTCTCATAGGCGTATTTACTTTTTGGTCAGACAAAAATTGTTCAGACAGTATACAAAAAACGTTCAAAAATCCGCTCATTAGCGGTTGACCAATCCTACCGCTCATTAGCGTTGAGTGACATGATGGTTGACCAATCCTACGGGGTGGGCGGGGCCTAATCCTTCAAACTGTCGTTAGTGCGGGAGCTGAGCGGTGGCCATTAAACACCTGCCGGGCCTCAAGCTAAAATAATGGTAATGGAGGTGAGGAAATTGTTGATTCATTCGTATTGACACATTAACCACTGGAGGCAATGCCAGAAACGATGCAGATGGGGATTAAATGATATGAAATATAGATTTCCAGCAAAAAAAAGTTGGTTTTGAAAGAAAAGAAATCCATTTGCAAAGGAGTGCATGATACACTAAGTTCGCGTTTAACGCTTTATGAGGCATTTTAAGATAACGGATCCCCAGCTGAACCCTGTAGGTAAGCTCTTTTTCCGTTTGCGGCGCGGGTCGGGGACTTGTGCTTTCCCCCCCTCGGCCCGGTCCCGGGGCTCGGCTCCGTTTGCGGCCGCGCGTCGGGGACTCGGGCTTTCCCCCCCTCGGCGGTGGATGAGCTGCCTGCAGGCCTCGAAGCCTCGGCCTCTCCTCGCCAGCCACGCCCGAGCTAGGCACCGCTGGGCCCGATTCCAAACCAGCGGCCCGCAATCGCCACCATCTTGGTAAAGGCAGGCGGGGCAGAGCGGAGCCATCGCCGCCATCTTGGTAAAAGCTGGCGGGGCGGAGCCGAGCGGAGCCATCACCACCATCTTGGTAAAGGCTGGCGGGCGGGACGGAGCCCAGCGGAACCATCACTGCCATCTTGGTAAAGGCTGGCAGGGCGGGACGGAGCCGAGCGGAAGCTGGCGTCACCCGGGGCGACGGCGTCGGCCGGAAGGGACGTCACGCACACACGGGACAGGCACAGGGTGCGCGCGCAGCAGGTGACACACCCCATCACCAAGAATGAGACCAGCCCAAGGCAGTGCCGCACAAGAGGGTGCCTGACCAAGCACACCAAGTTTGTCAGAGATCTGATCCGTGAGGTATGTGGTTTTGCCCCCTATGAAAGGCGTGCAATGGAATTGCTGAAGGTCTCTAAAGACAAGCGTGCACTCAAATTCATCAAAAAGCGAGTTGGTACCCACATCCGTGCCAAGAGGAAGAGAGAAGAACTCAGCAATGTGCTGGCAGCAATGAGAAAGGCAGCTGCAAAGAAAGATTAATCTGTTCAAATTTGCTACCATTAAAGTTATTTCAAAGTTAAAAAAAAATTAAATTAGACATGGGAGAGTAACAGCTAATAATCCAGTGCAAATAGAGGGGAATGCAATTGATCAAACAGACGGATGGATCCTTTTATATATATATATATATATATAGATAGATAGATAAAAATTATTTCTACTTTTCATAACAACATGCCCTCAAAAAACCCTCGGCACCGCTGGGCACTCCAGCTAGTAAGACATATAGGGGTACGGTGGCATAGTGGTTATGTTACGGTACTAGTCAGCGGGTCAGGCATTTAATTTTTATTTCAGGTTTCCAGCATCCGCAGTATTTTGCTTTTATTATTTAATGTGTTAAGTTTCTTTTGCATGATTTGGGATTTATTTGTTGTGTCCCTCTTAAAAAGGGGGCACTTTTTCATGAAGGGTTTAGATAGCGTAACTGAAGAGAAATTGCTTCCAATGGCAGAAGGGTCGATAACAAGAGGGCACAGATTTAAGGTGATTGGTAAAAGAACCAGAGGCAACATGAGGAGAAACTTTTTTATGCAACGAGTGGTTTGGATTTGGAATGCACTGCCTGAAAGGGTGGTGGATACAGATTCAATAGTAGTCTTCAAAAGGGAAGTGGATAAATACTTGAAGGAGAAAAAAAATTGCAAGGATATGGGGAAAGGGGGGGGGGAATGGATTGCTCTTCAAAAGGGGAGTGGGACTAATTGGATTGCTCAGCCAAAGGGCCAACGCAGCCTGGGTGGGCCGAATGGCCTCCTTCTGTGCCCCCTTGTGTTTGGGTTGAGGACACTGAGCGAACACAGCGCCTCTTCGCGCTGCAAGCTTTGAGCAGTTACGGCCGGGCGAGCGTGGTGAGGTCACAACGCCGGGCAGTTGACGTTGGAGGCGCCAAATTGAATTTTTGAACGCGCCGGCGGTCGGGGCAGGTAGGCGCGCGCGCGCGTGAGCAAGCGAATACCCTTCGTCCCGCAGAAAGCTAGCAAAGAGCCAGCGGGCGAGCCGGGGAGGTGACCCGCCGCCGCCCCCCCCCCCGGGACCGCAGGCACCAGGCCGTGTGTTGGAAACGTTGCCGCTTCGTGTTTGTCTACATTAGTTTGGTGCCTCCGACTCCCGTGTAGAACTGTCAGGCGGTCCTTTATTTTGGGACGAGGGAGGGTGTGCGGATTTGAACACGGCGAATGAATTCTTGTCAGGCGTGGCCACACTGGTGCATTTGTCTCTTTTGAGCCGGTTTACGTTATGTTGGATGGCCTTTTTGCAAAGAGCTTTGGCCAATGCTCTTTAACCGCGACGTGAGAAATCTTTGTGTATAAAAATGGAGGCTTGGTAACTTTTTCAAAGGGGTCGAGAGCCGGCCCCGGCTTGGCGCATGCTCGGTTGGGTCGAGGTGACGTCAGTGTCCCTGAGTAATTCCTGGACAATGCACCTGAGCGTCTCAAAACTGGTGCTAAAAATCCCCTGGCTGAGAAACTGCATTACTTCTTATTTGTAGGATAAATCCTAAATGCATTAGTGAGGGGAGCAGCCTTGAAGACACGGCACGTGAAGTGCAACAACAGTAATATGCATCTATATAGTGCCTTAAAATATAAAGCATGCCCCAAGGTGTTTCCCAGTTAAGTGGCTGGAAAACTGATGTGGAACCAGGGAAGGAGTTCATTCAAAGCTCTGTTGCCTGTATCCTAACTCGCACCAAGTTCCATTCACCCATCACCCCTGTGCACGCTGACCTACATTGGTTTCTTGGCCAGCAATGTCTTAAAAATTTTCATCCTCGTGTTCAAATCCCTCCATGACCTCGCCCCACCCTATCTCTGTAACCTCCAGCCCCACAACCCTCCGAGAACTCTGCATTCCTCTTGTGCATCCCTGATTTCCTTTGCCCCTCAATTGGTGGCTGTGCCTACAGCTGTCTAGGTGCTAATCTCTGGAATTTCTTCACTAAAACTCTGCCTCTCTCCTTTTTAAGATGCTCTTTGACCAAGCTTTTAGTCACCTGTTCTAATATCTCCTTCTGCGGCTCGGCGTCAAATTTTGTCTGATTAAGACTCTGAAGCACCTTGGACGTTTTACTATGTTAAAGGTGCTGTATAAAGCTTGGCTGAAAGAGTTGGCTTTTTAAAGAATGGAGGAGAGGCGGAAGGGTTTTGGGTGGGAAAGGAGATGTCAAGAGTGGAGTTTTCGGGAAGGATGGAGGGCTGGAGGAAGTTACAGGGATAGGAAGGGGCAAGGCATAAAAAATAGCAGGCCATTCGGCTTCTCGAGCCTGCTCCATTATTCAGTAAGATCATGGCTGATTTGATCTTGGCCTCAACTCCACTTTTCTGCCTGTTCCCCATAATAACCCTTGACTCTCCTGTAGCTCAAAAATCTGTCTGTCTCGGCCTTGAATATATTCAATGACTCAGCCTCCACAGCTCTCTGGGTAGAGAATTCCAAAGATTCATGACCCTCTGAGAAGAAATTCCTCCTCATCTCCGTCTTAAATGGGTGAACCCTTATTCTGAAACTATGTCCCCTAGTTCTAGATTCCCCCATGAGGGGAAACAGCTCAGCATCTACCCTGTCAAGCCCCCTCAGAATCTTGTATGTTTCAATAAGATCACCTCTCATTCTTCTAAACTCCAATGAGTATAGGCTCAACCTTTCCTCATAAGACAACCCCTTCATCCCAGGAATCAACCTAGTGAACCTTCTCTGAACTGCCTCCAATGCAAGTATATCCCTCCTTAAATAAGGAGACCAAAGCTGTCAGTACTCTAGGTGTGGTCTCACCAATGCCCTGTACAGTTGTAGCATGACTTCCCTACTTTTATACTCCATCTCCCTTGCAATAAGGCCAACATGCCATTTGCCTTCCTAATTACTTGCTGTACCTGCATGCTAACTTTTTGTGTTTCATGTACGAGGACACCCAGATCCCTCTGTACCGCAGCATTCTGTAGTCTTGGACAGATTTAAATATGAGAACTGGGATCTTAAATTTGAGGCATTGGGGAATAGGGAGCCAGCGTGGGTTAGCTAGCGTTGGGACAAGTTGAGTTTATGGAGGATGGAAGGCTGACATAGACAGTGGTGTTGTAGTTGAGTCTGGAGGTGACAAATGAATATAGACAAACCCGCTTAATTGCAACCACTTGAGACAACCTCGCAGATTGCGATAAAACGGGAAATAACAGAAACCAAGGCTGGTTTGGTGCACAACTTTTATTTGCCTAAATTTCTTGCATCTTTTAAAAAGCGAAATGCATTATAACATCTTAAAAGCACATTTTTTATTTTGTTGACCCCTCTTGAAAAATAATTTGATTTCCACACAACAGTGACACACGTTGGAGATGACTGCAAACAAGGTCTAACTTTTTTAGGTATATTGACCAACAAAGCCAATCAAATTGAAAGGTGAAAGCTTCAGGTTCAAAGGTGAAAAGTCTTTCTGCATGCCATGCTTACAGATGAGTGGGAATTGCAATAAATAAAATTGCAATAAAATATATTTTTCATAACAGTAACTAGAGGAAAAAACAACTACAGGAAACTTTGGTTTATCTGGCGGTTGTATGTCCGGAAACCTCGATCTAACGGCAGAAATCAGCAGCCGTTTTACATAGAAACATAGAAGATAGGAGCAGGAGTAGGCCATTCGGCCCTTCGAGCCTGCTCCGCCATTCAATGAGATCATGGCTGATCATCCAAATTCAGTACCCTGTCCCTGCCTTCTCCCCATATCCCTTGATCCCTTTAGCCTCAAGAAATATATCCAACTCTTTCTTGAATATATTTAATGAACTGGCCTCCACCGCCCTCTGTGGCAGAGAATTCCACAGGTTCACCACTGTTTGGGTGAAGAAATTCCTCCTCATTTCAGTCCTAAATGGCTTACCCCTTATCCTTAGACTATGACCCCTGGTTCTGGACTCCCTGGCCATCAGGGACTCCCTGGCCATCAGAAACATCCTTCCTGCATCTAGTCTGTCCAGACCTGACAGAATTTTATAGGTTTCGATGAGATACCCTCTCATTCTTCTAAACTCCAGTGAGTATAAGCCCAATCGACACAATCCTCGTACGTCATTCCTGCCATCCCAGGTATCAGCCTGGTGAATCTTCGCTGCACTCCCTCCATGGCAAGAACATCCTTTCTCGGGTAAGGTGACCAAAACTGCACACAATACTCAAGGTGCGGTCTCACCAAGGCCCTGTACAACTGTAGCAAGACATCCTTGTTCCTGTACTCAAACCCTCTTGCTACATCCCATTTGTCTTCTTAACCGCCTGCTGCACCTGCATGCTTACCTTCAGCGACTGGTGCACAATAACACCCAGGTCTCTTTGCACTTCCCCTTCTCCCAATCTATTGCCATTCAAATAATAATCTGCCTTCCTGTTTTTGCCACCAAAGTGGATAACCTCACATTTATCCACATTATAGTGCATTTGCCATGTTTCTGCCCAATCACCCAACCTGTCCAAATCGTACTGGAGTTTCACGACATCCTCCTCACAGCTTACCCTCCCACCCAGCTTTGTGTCGTCTGCAAATTTGGAGATATTACATCCAATTCCCTCGTCCAGATCATTAATATATATTGTGAACAGCTGGGGTCCTAGGACCGATCCTTGCGGTACCCCACTTGTCACTGCCTGCCACTCGGAAAACGACCTGTTCATTCCAACTCTCTGCTTTCTGTCCGCCAACCAGTTCTCTATCCAAGTCAATACCTTGCCCCCAATCCCATGTGCCTTAATTTTGCACGCTAATCTCTCGTGGGACCTTATCGAAAGCCTTCTGAAAGTCCAAATACACCACATCTACTGGTTCTCCCTTATCTATTTTACCAGTTACATCCTCAAAAAATTCCAGTAGATTAGTCAAGCATGATTTACCTTTTGTAAATCCATATTGACTTTGTCCGATCCTGTCACTGCTTTCCAAGTGCTCTGCTATTACATCTTTTATAATGGACTCTAGCATTTTCCCCACTACCGATAATTCCCTGCTTTTTCTCTACCACCTTTTTTGAATAGTGGGGTAACCTTAGCTACCCTCCAATCCATGGGTACCGTTCCAGAGTCTATCGAGTTCTGGAAGATGACCAGCAATGCATCTACTATCTCTAGGGCCACTTCCTTAAGTACCCTGGGATGTAGACCATCAGGCCCTGGGGATTTATTGGCCTTCAGTCCCATCAATTTCCCGAACACCATTTCCCTACAAATACTGATTTCTTTCAGTTCCTCCCTTTCATCAGACCCTATGTTCCCCGGCATCTCTGGGAGGTTATTTGTGTCCTCCTTTGTGAAGACAGAACCAAAGTATGTATTTAGTTGGTCAGCCATTTCCTTGTTTCCCATTATAAATTCCCCTGATTCTGACTGTAAGGGACCTACGCTTGACTTCACCAATCTTTTTCTCTTCACATATCTATAAAAGCTTTTACAGTCAGTTTTTATGTTCCCTGCTAGCTTACGCTCATATTCTATTTTCCCTGTCTTAATTAATCCCTTTGTCCTCCTTTGTTGACTACTAAACTGCTCCCAATCCTCAGGATTATTGCTTTTTCTAGCCAATTTATATGTCCTCTCCTTGGATCTTATGCTATCCCTAATTTCCCTTGTTAGCCACGGTTGAGTCACCTTTTTCATTTTATTTTTATGCCAAACTGGGATGAACAAATTCTGTAGCTCATTCATTCGGTCTTTGAATGTTTGCCATTGCCTATCCACCGTCAACCCTTTGGGTGCCATTCCCCAATCAATCCTACCCAAATCGCTCCTCAGACCATCGTAGTTTCCTTTATTTAAATTGAGGACCCTTGTCTCTGAGTCAACCACTTCATTCTCCATCTTAATGAAGAATTTGATCATATTATGATCGCTCCGACCCAAGGGGCCTCGTACAACAAGATTGCTAATTAATCCTTTCTCGTTACATAATACCCAGTCTAAGATGGCCTGATCTCTGGTTGGTTCCTCGACATATTGGTCCAGGAAACCATCCCGTAAACACTCCAGGAATTCCTCCTCCACAGTATTGTTACTAATTCGGTTAATTAAAGTCACCCATGATGACTGCTGTGCCCTTATTGCATGCTTGTTTAATTTCCCTTTTAATGCCATCCCCAACCTCCGCCTTACTGTTTGGAGGTCTATATACCACTCCCACTAATGTTTTTTTCCCCATAGTATTTCTCAATTCTACCCATACAGATTCCACATCATCAGAGCTAATATCCTTCATTACAATTGTATTAATCCCTTCTTTAACCAGTAATGCTACCCCACCTCCCTTTCCTTTTTGCCTATCTTTCCTGAATATTGAATACCCCTGGATGTTGAGTTCCCAGTCTTGGCCATCCTTGAGCCACGTTTCCGTAATCCCAACCAAATCATATTCGTTTACCTCTATTTGCGCTGCCAACTCATCCACCTTATTACAAATGCTACTCGCATTAAGACACAAAGCCTTCAGGCTTGTTTTTTTAACGCTCTTAGACCTATTAGAATTATCATTTACTGTGGCCACGTTTGATTTAAACCGTTGATTTCTCTGACTGCCACTTTTGTTTTTCTCCTTCCTATCTTTTGCTTTTATCCCTGTTTTCCTTTCCTCTGTCTCCCTGCTCAGGTTCCCAACCCCCTGCCATTTTAGTTTAAACCCCCCCCCTAACAGTGCTAGCAAACCTCCCCGCAAGGATATTTGTCCCGCTCTGGTTCAGGTGCAACCCGTCCGACTTGTACAAGTCCCACCTTTCCCAGAAGCAGGCCCAGTGATCCAGGAAACTAAAGCCCTCCCTCCTGCACCAACTCTTTAGTTGTTAGTTTTTTTTTCTTCTAGCATTTTTTTAAACAGTCAGTCTCTGGAAAGCCTCTCTGAAGCTGTTGCTAAGCTACAGAGACGCTTCCAAGGTACGGGCCGACTGTTTACAAGCTGTTGCTAAGCAACAGTGTTTGTTGTCAGATACGGAGATGAAAACCTCCGTATCCTTCAACATTAGCGCTGGTCTGTCCGGAAGTTTTCATAGATCGGCATCACGCCGGTCCCGTCGGTGCCGGATATCGCGAAGTTTCCTGTATAGAAATGGTTGCATTAAAATGGGAATTACAAATAAACGAGGCTAATAAACTGGTGTGACTAGATAAGGGTTTCTGTGGCAAAAAGACAAGTAGGAGGTGGAGGCATGTGTTGTGGAGGTGAAAGAATGTTGTCTTTGTGATGAAGTAAATATGGAGTTTGAAACTCAGTTCAGGGTTAAACAGGACTCCAAGGGTACAAATAGTCCAGTTCAGCCTGTGACAGTGGCTGTGGGAAGAGGGCGGAATCAGTGGCAAGGAAGTGGATCTTGCAGTGGGGATCATCGGTCCTCTCTGGTAAACGTTACTAGCATGTGAAGCTTTGAAAGGTGAAGCTTTTAACTCTAGCTTGTATCAAACTCATTTACACAACAATAAAAGTATCAGTTGAGAAATGGACATTTAAGCCATTGAAGCTCATCTCCAATTAAGTGTGGTATTTTAACTTTTCCATTTTTGTCTCTTTTTAATTGTTCTGACATGCAGGTGCCTGTACAGTAGAAGCAGCGTGACACAAGATAAAGACTATTAAAGCTGAAAAGAGGATCTGAATTTGCAATAGGTATTGTAATATTCCAATTATTTATTTGATTTTTGTTTTGGTAAAGAATTACCAATAAAATGTTAATATATTTGTTTAGCTGCAGAAGCAGACTTGTCTTTTTTGTTGAGATCTCAATTATAATTTTTGGGAAATATTTACTATGCAGTCCAGTTTAAAGGTGACTATAAATGCTAATCCTAACCAGTCACTGATTGCTACTGTAAACTAGATATTTTGAATTGTAGAGCTCTGCATCAAATTCACTTCCCTTAAGGGGTATGTGCAGGCACCTGCATGTCAGAACAATTTGATGCTTTGGCAACATAAGATGTACCTTATCATGCCAATAAAGCGATTTGTATTGTATTGTATTGTATGTGCAGCCTCCGTGTTACTGGGTCATTAGTTGCGTGTGTGGGTATGTTTTTGTTAAGTGAGATAGTGAACATGGTGTGTACTGTACTTCCTTTGTATACCTTGCTGTGGCAGGCAATTTTCCCTCCAAGGCATTTGAGTACATCTGTCACTTAGAATTGAGATTAGACCTCAGCAAATGTTTACCTACCAGCTGCCCTGATAATTTATTTGCTATTTATATATAAAGTCAACAAGGATATTTTACAAATGATCTAGGTTCATGTAATATTCAGAGTTTATATTAACTAATCCTTGGGGATTTAAGGTCTTGGAGATTTTGAGTAGATTCTCATCAGCAACTTGACGATGCAGTGGTGTTATGAATGAAGTTTCTACCCACAGCTCCCTCGCCCCTGTTTTATAATTTTAGTGTATCCACTGACTGGATATATATATTTTTTAATGTTAGTGTACACTGTTAAATATCTCCAATATGTGATCGTGATCAAATTTGATGCATTCATCAGCAGAGGGAAACTTATTTTTATCAATGTTTAACCATAGTTAAAACGGTTACAATGACCTCCTTCCTCATTTGTTAATCTTCCCGGTGTAATTGAATAAGCCAACAACTAGGGGAAATCTGAGGTCGCAGGACTTTTCCATTACACCTTTTATGGTAGCCTCGTGAGCTAAGTGATCTCAAAGGCATATAATGCCTTGTTCTAGATTCTTGCCTGTGCTCTTTTCCCCCCCCCCCACCCCCTGCTGTTGTCAGCACCAGTGTCTAAATGGAGCTAGAATTTTGCTTTTTGTGCTTTGTCATTTTTGGATAACACAATCTTCGTAACTGGAAAATTAGCAAAAGTTAATTGACTCAAATTTTAGTTTTAGAATTCTTTATCTGAATCTTGAGATTCTAGTAGCAAAGGGTAAACACACAAATGACAAATGCTTGACATCGCAGACAATGCCTTTGTTATCTGCTGTGCACAACTTCCTACACTGCATACTGTTCCAGCTGTAGAAGGCGCTCGCCATTAAAGCTTGTCTGAAATGCAGAGGAATTATCATGGAGGAAAGCACTGCTCAATCCAGTACACTCTTCGGGTGAAACCTCAAGAGACCAGATTACAATCCATGGTGGATGAACAAATGGGAAGACGGTTAACTTAACCTTCAGTGTGGTTTCCTCTTTTTAATGTAGTAAATCCTATGTATGCAAGATTTCATCCTTTTTCTCTGGAGTGCTTGGACCTTTATTTTTGTGCGATTAAAATCCCCATAACTTTCTGCCAAAGAACATAAGATAGAATTCACAAGCCCTCAAATATAGTCTCAAAGATCTTAGGCATGTGAAGCTCTCTTCTGAATTGGTGAGAGTGTTTGGTGTTCTGTGAGTTTCCCTTTTTGGACGCTGCTGTATTCGTTTGTGTGAAGGATGATCTCTGCTCAAAAGAATGAGAAACACGATGCTAAGTGTAAATGTTAAACATTGGCAACTGTCACAGTAAATTCAGAGAGCAATTATGATCTCTTACACAGCAACAGTAAAAATGTTATATAGACTGGTATTAAACAAGGCTAATCTGAATTCTAAAATATAGCTGTTTTCTTGATAGCCCAAATGGAGTGGGAGAACAGACTTACGTATCCTATTTGCAAATTGGATTATATTGTGAGTTTTTGTCGCAAACACATTTTAAGTGGATCAGAAGCTAACAACTTCACAAAAGCTGACCTATCAAAGGTAAGCCTTTTACTGCTATAATTTTTAAAACTTTAATAAAGCTGACCTCCCACGGTGTTGCTCGCACCCAAGGATGCATTATTTTTATATAAGGGCAGGAGTATTAAACAATGTTAGGCACATTGGGCCGTATTTTGCGACCCCCTACAGGTGCATACGAGGTGTGTACTTGGCATGCGCTAAAACCCGGAACTTGCGATCTGTCAAGAATCTTCTTGACAGATCCTCTGCATCACCGGGAGAAGGGCCTCTGCAGGTGGAGAGTTGCGCTATTTGCCCAACTTCTGCCCGCTGAATGCCCGTGAAATTCTTACGCCTGGTAAAAGTAGGCATACGGCCTGCTTTTACCAGCATAAGAGTTTTAAAAAATAGAAAAATAAAATTTTATCACTCATTTAGCCATTAAAAACCCTGTCCAATAAAGTAAGAGTATTTTTAGCCCCCTAAACATGTAAAAAAAAATTGTTTAAAATATTTAATTAAATGGCATTTTAATTCATTTAAAATATGTAATTCAATTTTTTATTTCATGTGTTCGTGTATTTTTTAAGTGATCCCCATTAATACTTATGGGGATTCCGTACGTACGGCACTCCCATAAGTATGAATGGAAATTCCCTTTTATTGATTGGGCCGGCCCACGTGATCCCAGGGGCGCTTGTGAACCGCATGTGCCCCTGGGATACGTGGGCCTCTGCCCATGCGTATCCAGAGAGGCCCAGGATCGCAAGCCTCCATACCTCCTGGGCCATCAGCTAAATGAGTAGATATTTTATAGGCCGGAGGCATCCGCCCGCGGGAAGCCTCCAATTGCAAATGTTGTTCTGTTGCGATGGTGGAGTTATGTTCCTTTTCGGCTAAAAAGTTTAATTGCTGTAGGCATGCACCTGAAGCCAATTAGAAACGAATTCTTCCTAATGTCAGTTATAGGGTACTGTACACTTGACAGATGAGAATAAACTTCTGATTCCTCCCTAAGGTCAGAAAACAAGCCAGTTAAATGACTGGCTATTTTCCTTTGTCTTTTTTAAGATATTTGTGCAAGTATAATAAAAGATGATGTTTGAATTGTCACATGTAAAATTTTATATATATCCGACTCAATGATTAGAGGTTTAGCTGCTGCAAGGAGAGCTGTGGAATTTGGGGAGGGGTGCATATTTGGAAAGCAGTTTATAAGAGATTTCTGAGCATGAAGTAAGTATTTTTGATTGGATCTAAGAAAATCGCATGTTTTTTTTGCCTGTGCAGGTTAATAAACAAGTGCCACCGTTGCATACATTTTGAGTTCTCAATATATACACAAGACAGCTGCTGTAACTACTTGGAGTACATTCTATAATACAAAGATGCCATTTTAAAATTTGGCATTGTTTAAAGTCTAGCTATGCTCTTGTGAATAGTCAGTTTGGTTTCCTATCAAAGATTTCTACAAGACCTTAATACAGGCATTTCTAAACGCAAAGTCGGGCCTGTGCATTCAGATAATAACCAAACCAGAATAGTGGTCCTGATAGGAGCTGAGAGATTGAACCTGGAGTGGGAAAACTCTGTTGCTGAAGCCCTAAATAAACACACAGCAACTTCAGTTCTTTAAAAAACTGCGCAAACAAACTTGCATATTCACGTAATGGATGGGGTTGAGCTTACAAATTTTTGTAATATGTAGTTTCTATCCTGGAAAAAGTAGTATTTTTCATACAGTACTATATTCTATAAATATGTCTAGTTCATGACCGTAGCACTCCAGCTGCTACACTCCGTTACAGATGTAAAATGAAAGAAGAAAACCAAGCATTTACCTGAAACCTGACATTTCCAAGCAATTTACTGACCTAAGTTGCAATAACCTGCAGCTATAATTACCCAGTTTATTAGCTAAATATCACAGCCATGCTGATACTTTTCCTGGATTGAAAGTGTAGTATTTGAGCTTAACTATTCTGGCATATTGATGACATTTATATTTTTGTTTTAACAGCCGGAAGCTATACAGCGCTTGTATGTGAGAAGTCTACAGATTATCTTTGATGCACGACCAGATTGCTTCTACATGGTTAGTAAGAAGTTGGGGAGAGTATCAGGAAAATGATGAATATAGTGTTTTTGTTCTCCACTTCTGCACGCACATCAGCTGTAGTGTGCTAGTAGGATTAGCTGTATTGTGGCTTCCCAATGTACAAGTAGAAATTGACAATTATACATGAATTGGCTTTGTTTACTCTCCCAGATACTCAATTATGGACTTGAATACATTAATTCTCCTCTGAAAAGTGCATTTCTTGGCCTCTACATCCATGGTAGGATCCAGTACTATTGATCCTCCTGACTTGTTACGGTTTATGCTGGTTGACTAACCCATGAACTCGGCTAAATCGGCCACTTTTGAACAGTTCCTTGCATGGTCACCTAAGGGAGATTCTGTTGTGTTCCATTAGAGTTGATTTGATATTTAGAGCTAGCTCAGATTCTTGCAGAATAATGTATAGAGTGAAGTCAATGTATGTTACAATTGTTGTGATGTCATCAAATTCATAGAACATTTAAGGACATTTCTTGTTGCATGTAACCTTCAAAAGACCAATTTCTGAAAAGTGTTATGAAAACAGAATATATTTCATTTTTTTTAAAACACTATTTGATAACCTGTCTGCTTTATATATAGATGCCTGGAGATGAAAATATGCCATATCCTCAGCTTTCTGAGGGTTTTGTCCCAATTATGAATCTGTATGTTTGCATGTAAGTATCAAAGTAGTGTAGTAGAATAAGGCATCTTAGGTACATAAGAATCAAAGGTGAAGTTATGGAGCTTGGTTGATGCGCAGGTGGAATGTCAGAGGTTCTCTGTTACTGGCATTTATTTAGTATGTGTATTTATTACTTCATTCGCTAGTTGTCATTTAAATATTTCTTACTGATCCACATTCAATCTTCTTTGAAGAGTGCTGGAGACACTTAATTCCAGTAAATGTACAGGTCTAGGTATTTAATCTTTATCAGATCAGTGGTTGGATTGAATTAATAAGTAGAGATGATGTAAACACCTCTATCAGAGCTTTGGCGCAAACTCCAATGCAAACTGGATGAATTAATTTGTACAAACAAGATGAGTTTGTGCAAACAGGTTTTACACACGTAATTACTTTTAGTGAGTAAACAGAGTTTGGATTAAATGAAATCCAAAATCTGAACACGGACAATGGCTTTGTTTAGATTACAGGGCATTTTTGTGGAAGGGGTGAGCATTACAAATTTTGGGTCTGCCCATGTATTCTCTCAGATTCTGTGACACTAGCCTTGCATCCCCTGTGATCTGGAAAGTACCTTTACTGCCCAATATCTAGTTAAATGCTCCCAGTCTGACGTTATACTTCAAGAGTACTCTTTTCTGATTTTCTTTTTTATAATGGCTTTCTGAAACATCAAACTAACTATATCACAAAGAGTTCCACTATCTATTTCATTTGTCAGACTCGGAGAAGTAGATCTTTATCAGGCAATTCCCCATAAGCACCTGAGATGAATAAGCAGTTACTGCTACAGGGACTCCTCCAGCCCACTTTTAAAATGGTTTCCATTATTTCACCTGTTATTGCTATTGGACTAATGGGCCTGTAGTTGCCTGGATGGCATTTTCTACGCACTTTTTAAATAGAGGTATTATGTTTGCTTGTTCTAGTTCCAAGGAACTTCATCTGTGCTCAAATGATTCATTTTTAAAGAAATTTTTGCTCCATAAAGTTTATCCCTATTCTCCTTCAGCACTATAGGATATGTGCTATTTGGTGCAGAGGATTTATTAGTCTCTAATGTTTTTGTCTCTACTATGTTGGTTGGCAAATTGTTACAAACATTTATTGGAGTTAAGAAGTTCTTAATATCTGTTTTAAACTTGCTTTTGATCAATTTAAGTTTATGTCTTCTGATCTGATAATTCTGACTCACTTTACAGTGTTTTGGTTTTATCTTATCTATACCATTTAATATTTCATATGGATTGATGAGGTCACCCCTTGACCTCCTTTCTAGACTGTAGAGCTTGAGGTTTATTTAATTTTTCATTCAAGCTCATGCTATTTATTTTAAAAGGGAGTTTTTTCAGCGGTAACTGACTTCAGTATTGTATATGAAGTCATATTCCATGAATTTTGTCACGGCTTCTCCCACTCCAGTGCCGTAACTTTGGTGGACGTTCGGCAGAAACGCCAGTTATGCATGGTTTCTGCCAAAGTTACTGTGGCAAAGTGGTAGAGGCCCTGAGGAAATTCCCAGTGCTAGCATTAATCTTGGCTCTTCACTCCTTGGATCTGGCAGTCATTTATCAGGGTGGTGGAGTTTCTTATTGTTACTACACAAATCCCTGTCACTGATTTAATCAAAAAACTTAGCTAACTTTTAAAAATTATACTGTGAACATAGTTATTTGCTGGTAGGTATGTTCTGACAAACATTAACTATTTTAAAAGGCTTAACTGTATTTAGTTGTGAATTGTTTTATGCTAAGCAGGATTTGACTTTTATAGAATTGATTTTAATCGCATTTGCATTACTTCAAACGGATACTGTTAAATAATTTGTGCTGGATTGTTGTTTGAGAGATGTCATTACTGTCCAACCTAATTTTTTTTTGTGTGTGTCTCAGGCATAATTTGATACCACTATGCACAATTCCAAATTTTGAGATGGTTGACCTCTTGAACCCTAGTAAGTTTTCGACTTCTCCAAGTTAATTTTAGTTCCCAAATGCAAACAAACATGCTGTGAGTGCAAGCAGTCAGAAATGTATACACCAAAATGAGGGACATTAGACAACTTCATCTCTCATAATTACTTCAGGTTAACAGCCATTCACAGGTTGTAAATTATATGGGTTGTTCGTCCACACCAGTACACTTGACACTTACATTAAAGTTCAAAGAAACCACTCGGCTTGTCTGTCTGTATTGAATTGTATAGTGATATAAGCCGACTAAATTGAATAGAATTACTTCTCAACAGAAAAGCACCAAGTAATGCTTTTAAGGAATAATGCATCGGAACTGACTTGCATCCAAGTAAAATATATTCTATCCAGCTTGAAAACTCCCCTCACAGTATCTAACTATAACCCTGTGTGTAGCGTAGCCAAAAATGAACCAAAAGGGTTTATTCATGGGGGAAAAATGCTTCATATCCATTTCCATATGACTCATGACCCTAAGAGTATGGTCTGATGTACAGAAACTAACTGTTCTATCCCCAAGATAATTCTGTATGTTCTATCTGCCTAGCAACATTCTCAATTTGCTTTCCTCAAATCTTCCCTCATGATTGAAAGTTGAGTCCTCCTGATATCTGGTACCAAGATTAAATTTTCTGCAGCAGTAATTTGCCTAACCAACTGAAGTCTGATGATACAATAATCACTATTGCCCAGATGCTCCTCCACATGGATATTAGATATCATCCCAGCATCACTGTTGAGGTCTAAATCCAGTAGAATATATTACCTAGTATTTTCCCAAGAAAGCAATCATTGACTGCATCGAAAATATTTATGCCTACCCTCCAGACTTGGTTACTCGCCCATCTGTCCATTTAATAGGGAATTGAACTTCTTCCCCCACCCCACCCCCAAAGCAACACTAACCTGGTCTGATGCCCTTCTGATTGGCTCAAGAAGTTCCTATCTTTGCTGAACCTGTTGTCATGGAGGCCCCCGAACGGGTAAAAAGGCCAATTTTGAGCCAATGCCTGAAACCAGCGGCACTTAAATTATTTTAACCCCTCTCTGTGGAACAGTTTTTCTGTGGATTCCCCAGAGCCCTTTAATGCTATCTCACTAGCACTGAGGATCCTTGGTGGTCTGGGCAGTTATTTGCTTCCTATACCTTATAAAAGCAAGACCAACTTTGTCAGCAGGAATGCTCCAGCTCCCAGCAATGCTAACTGTTCACTTGAGACCTTCAGTATTGTGGATTCCTGAGGCAGGTCCACACTGAACGATATAAGCAACATCTCGGTGCAGTGCATTCTTGCTAACCAAGTTGGCCGTGTTGCCTGTAATCTTTTTAAGTTCCCACAATCCTATTGGCAGATCAACTGTTTCTGCTGATGAGAGATATCCAAAGATTGAGCTCTGCAGGTGGGATAACATTGGGAAGCAAGAATTATTTAGCCAACTATTGTAGAATGCTGGGTTGACGTTCCACTTGTTTGAGAAATGGCCAGGAAGCCATATTCAATCAGATTTTGTTGGCTAGTACTTGTTAAGCAGCTGTGCAGCATACACAGCACAAGTCCGCTGAGAATTATTGTCTAGATTTGGCTGCTGCATGTGAGGATTGTTTTTTTTAGCTCCTCTACAAGGATCTTCCCCATCTAAATTCTGTACTACTGTGGTATAGTCTTGTAATGTGTCTTGCTGAAGCTATAACCAGGACTCATTGTTTTTCTTCTTTCTCTTTCTCATTCGCTCATCTGATACAATAACTTTTTACAACAAAGAAACAAAACGTACCATTGTCATCGTGAGTGGCATCATCAACTTTCTTCAGTTCAGAAATATAACCCTGGAGACCTACTTGAACCAACAAAAAAGTTTTGTAAGTATTGATTTGTAATTCCAAGATAATCCTTTGGTCCGCTTCTAGCAAAGAGCATGTACAGGAAACTTTGGTTTATCCGGAGGTTAACTGTCCGGAATGCTCGAGCCACCGGCAAAAATCAGGAGCCGTTTCGTTAGGTTTTTTTTCTTTTTGTTGCTTTTTTTTTTTAACCAGTCAGGCTCTGCAAGGTCTCGCTGAAGCTGTTGCTAAGCTACAGAGACGCTTGCAAGGTACGGCCGACTGTTTAGAAGCTGTTGCTAAGCAACAGGGTTTGTTGCCAGATATGGAGCTCAAAATCTCCGTATGTTTCAACATTAGCGCTGGTTTGTCCAGCAGTTTTGATGGGACGGCAACAGCTCGGTCCCGTCGGTGCCGGATAGCACAAAGTTTCCTGTAGCAAGATTCCCGTTCTTGTACCAAAAGGTAAGGGAGGATTGTATTACAGTAACTTGTAATTATTGTGTACGGGATTTATTTTTTCCATTCTGTACTTGTTTTTTGTCTTGGTGTATATCTGTCCAATTCTTTTTCTGAAGTTAAGGATAGAAATTGTTTTTCTGATGATTGTGATGTTTGCTTACTTTCTATTGTGGCTGTTTACTCAGTTTGTCCTCATTATGGGGTACTCCTGTTCCTATTCTGTTTTTTTTAAAATTTCAATAATTAGATTCTTATATTGAAACTTTTTTTTACTATTTCCTGATACTAATTGGACTGTTTCTTCACTTGCTTTCCCCATTATCTATGTAACAACAAAAATATGTTCAGCAATGACTTAAGTAGGATTGCATGATGTGGCAACCAATATTATGGATGGCTTTTGCCATCATTTTTCTTGTTTATAATATTTGTGATCAGCATTATTTTAGTGACTTATTCTGTCAAAATTACTTAAATTTGTTTGCAGTGACAGTGTTTGAGATCAGACTGAATAGTGTTCCAGATGAAAACTTGTGAATGTATTCATGTAGCTCTTGACAATTTGTTTTTTTCTCCCAAATTTCACCAAGCACCCCGTTTCTTCCCCTCCCCCAACCCCTCTCCTGGTGAAGATCTTGAATCCTTGAGGGAGAATGGTTCATGGAAGGCTAGGCATCCTTTAATATCTTACCCAAGTATTCCTGTGTGAGCCTGGACAGTCAGTCTCCTCAGGGTTATATAATCACAAGGTGCATCACAAAAGATCCTGATCCTATCTTTGCCCAGTGTCTGTATGTGCTCTTCTATTTCTGTCTTTACTCTTTATAACATGGTACCCAGAATTGAATAGTACTCCAAGTGTGTTCAGACGAATACTCTGTAGACTTTTACCCGATGGTTTTGGTTATATATCCTAGGATTCTGTTTGCATTTTTAAATTGTGTTGCCCTATTTAGAAATTGAAAGTGACATGTTATTACTTTCTAGTTTGTGATAATTCTGTTCCCTTCACTGTATACTTAGTATGAAATACTTTACATTCATCAGAGCAGCATTAAATTTATTTTGCCAAGTGCCTGCCCAGTTGCATGACTGGTCTTGAGCCCTGCAAATCTTGAATTTCCCACTAAAACAGGGAAAGGCATAGAGAGAGTCTATGTCCTCTCTCTATGCCTTTCCCTATTTTAGCATTGCCTGCAAATTTGACCAGTTTGCATTTAGCATCTAAGCTATTTATATGGTTTGGAAACAATAAAGGTCCATCCACTGACTGCAGCACCCTTCTTTAAGTATTTTTAGGTTCTATTAATTGTATATTTTAATGAGTACATTTGTTAATTTGGTTTTCAGGTTCACTCTATCTAATGTCTTCTATCTGAAAAGCTAATGCATAGTGTTTGAATGTTATCAATTCAAACTTTATTTTACTACATATGTAATTGCAATATATTCATGACTATTCTGATGACAGAGCAGTACAGTCTGTGTTTCTTGAGCAAAATAACCTCTATGACAACTTGCAGGAGTATAAGACTAGTAGAAAATTTAACCAATGTATTTGTTCTCCACAGAAATCCAATCTGGAGATGACCCATCAGATGATTTCATCAAACAAAGAAATGAAACACAAAATTCAAAGTCTCAGGTAAGTGGATCTCAGTACAGTTAACCTGTTAAAGGGAAAGTTATGTATAATCAGGATATGCATGACGGATATGCCTTAATTATACCAATTTTGACATGCGTGGTGTTAAAAAAATCTTGATGGTGCTTGCATACTAGGTAGATTGCAAGTCTGCAGGTCCCTCATTGATATTTCATACAGAATAAAATACTAATTACCACAGTTAGTACTCATCAGAACAGCCAGCAACTGGTGGGAGTTGTTCTGCATTATGTATGAGACAAAAAGTCACCCTCTACTCTGGGCCTTTACTCTCTGGAGTTTAGAAGAATGAGAGGTGATCTCATTGAAACATACAAGATTCTGAGGGGGATTGACAGGGTAGATGCTGAGAAGCTGTTTCCCCTGGCTGGAGAGTCTAGAACTAGGGGGCATAGTCTCAGGATAAGGGCTCGGCCATTTAAGACTGAGTTGAGGAGGAATTTCTTCACTCGGTTGTGAATCTTTGAAATTCTCTACCCCAAAGGGCTGTGGATGCCTAGTCGTTAAGTATATTCAAGGCTGAGAGAGAGAGATTTTTGGACTCCAGGGGAATCGAGGGATATGGGGATCGGACAGGACTGGAGTTGAGGTAAATGATCAGCCATGATCTTACTAAATGGCGGAGCAGGCTCGAGGGGCCGGATGGCCTACTCCTACTTCTTATGTTCTTATGGAAAATTAACTACATTTAAAAATGCAAAAAATTCACTTCTTATGTTCCATAGACCATGGGTTAAGCAAGCAAGGCAACTGCAGATGCGGTATGATTAGGGAGAAACATTGTTAAAGTATCATAGGGTAGGTTATTTTTTTTAAATCTTGAAAACATGGCTCTCCTTTAATGTCCATTAATTGGAATATCACCATTTCAGTACATTGCTGCTTTTATTTTCCTTTGTAAGACAATCTCACAATTTACAAATATTGCCTCTAATTGTTGATTAATTAATACAACAATTATTGTTGACTATAGTCATCTAGTTGTGTAATTGATTTATATTGCGATATGGTTTGTGATGTAGTATTAATTGTTGGTTCTTCAAACACTGCATTACAAAACTGAGTCAAGTTTTCTGTGGTATCATATTTGTACTGGCAAATTTGTATCTTAACCCTGCATATTATGAGCACAAGTTCTCAACTGGAGCCTGAAGTGCTGCCAGTTGAGCCACCTGAGATTTAAAAACTACACTGAAATAGATTGGTACCTATTGCATTACTGCTAAAATGTATACTTTGTATTTGGCTTTTATGATCTTTTAAAGATATGTAAATTGTATAAAGTGATATAAAAACACTTTATATCAGAAACCATTTATTTTGTCAGTACCATACCACCTGATCAACTGGCAAAGATTGAGGTGCTGTCTGCAGACATTACAGAATTACAGCAAGTCATAAACCGGGACTATCGTCTCAAACAAGTAAGTGTGCTCATGTTCACAAAATGTGTGCACTATTTTCCTCAAATAAAAGGCAGCAAGCTTTTCCCTCTACTATTCTCGCTCAGGAAAGAACTTTAATATATTAGGACATCCCAAAGTGCTTTACAGTCAATTAATTACTTTCAGAGAATAGTTACTGTTGTTATGTAGGGGAACACAGCAGCCACTTTACACACACCAATCTTCCACAAGCAGAAAATAGCTGAATTCTGTTTGTCTTCAAAAGGAGGGAAGGTGTGAAAATGTGTGGTGTGAAGTTTGAGGATGGGGCGGGGGAATCAGTGGGCAATGCACTGCACTTTAAGGTCAATAAGGATGTACCAAATCTAACCTAGTTATGTTTTAGAATTTGAACTTTAATATGATTAGATAACCTGATTTTCCAGGTGTTTTAAAGGGTAATGCTACAGAAATAATAAGAGAAAATGTGGTCTAAACTAAATTTCAAAAATATAATAAAGTAAAGGAGTTGAATAATGAGGAATACATCTTGCAGTGTCTGCTGATTGGCAGACTTACGACAAACCTATAGATACTACACCCCCATTTCCATGATCTGATTGATCGCTTAATTAATTTGTACTTGTGCAGCACTTAATGGCAGTGTGTATATGCAACACCAAAGTTTTGATTGGTCCCCTTGGATGACAAGATCAGATTTCTGATTGGTCCCCTTGGAGGACAAGACACACCCAGCAGTTTGTCTGGAGTGTGTAATTAGATCCTGCCTGCTTGAGTAATCAATTACTTTGCAATGTGTAATTTGATCCATTCATTCTGACTGCTAGGCTCCAGACAGAGCTCACACTACTGCTTTCAGAGAACAGACAGGGCTCACCCTTGCGGGTTAGGACCTTCTACCACCATAGAATCCAAATGGATAGAGATAAAAGATAATAAAGGATCAATCACACTAATAGGCGTAGTCTACAGGCCACCTAATAGAAGGGAGGTGGAGGAAGAAATATGCATACAAATTAGGGAAATGAGTAAAAAACATAGAATAATAATCATGGGGGATTTCAACTACCCCAATACTGTATTAATTGGACAGAAGAGGTAGGTAAAAGGGATATGGGAATGGAGTTCCTACAATGTGTACAGGACTCCTTTCTAACCTAATATCGCTATTGAACCTAGTAATGGGGAATGAACTAGAGCAGATAAGAGAAGTAAAAGTAGAGGAATATTTAGGCAATAGTGACCATAATATAATACACTTTAAGATGATAATTGAGAAGGTCATAAGTATGATGAAAACCAGGCTAATAGATTGGAGAAAAGCTGATTTTGAAGGGCTGAGAATAGAAATTGAGAAAATAAAATGGGCAACAATATTGGCAAACAACGATGCAGACCAGCAATAGGAAACATTTAAAATGGTGTTCAACAGAGTGCAGGAACAATATATTCCACTAAAAGGAAAGAACAAACTAAACACTAATGAGACTCCATGGCTAACTAAAGCCATAAGGGAACAATTGAGGGTAAGGAAAGAGGTATACATTAAGTACATGGACAACAGGGGTATATGATGATAGAGAATACGAAGAGATTAGGAGAGAAGTCAAAAAAAACAATTAGGAAGGCAAAGAGGAACTATGAAATTAAATTATCAAGGAACATAAAACAAAATAGTAAAATATTTTACAGGCACATCAATAAAAAAAAAAGGTTGGGATGGGAATAGGGCCATTGGGGATAGACTGGATAATACACAGGTAACGATAGAGAGATGGCAGAAATATTAAATAATTATTTTGCTTCCATATTTACCAGGGAGATAGAACAGATGGACATGACACTGGATGATGAGATTAGTAATGAGATGAGTGCATTTAAAATATTTAAAAAAGGGGATATATTAAATAAACTAATTAAACTCTAAAGAGGATAAAACCCCTGGTCTGGATTGATTGCATCCACGCATTTTAAAAGAATCTAGTGAAGAGATAGCAGAGGCATTACTAAACATATTTAATAATTCGTTAGAAAAAGGTATAGTGCCAGAAAACTGGCGGATATCTAACATAATACCTATATTCAAGAAGGAGGATAGAACATGTCCAGGGAATTATAGACCAATCCGCTTAACATCGGTGGTAGGAAAAGTGCCCAAAGAGTGGTGAGAATGTGGAACTCGCTACCAAAGGGAGTGGTTGAAGCGAATAGTATAGATGCAGTTAAGGGAAGGCTAGACAAGCATATGAGGGAGAAGGAATAGAAGGTTATGTTGATAGATTTAGATGAGGAAAGACGGGAGGAGGTTCGAGTGGACCATAAACAGCGGCATGGACTAGTTTGGCCGAATGGCCTGTTTCTCTGCCGTATATCCTATGTAATCCTATCTAGATCTTCTCCCACCACCAGCCACACCCCATCCAGCCCGCAGCAAGTCCTTTGAGCCCGCCCAACAAGTTCCTGACCTCGCTCACCCCGCCCCACCACATTCCTGACCTCCTCCAACCGCTCCCCCCCCCCCACACAGTTCCTGATTACCCCCAAAAACAAATTCCTGACCCCCCCCTTCCACCAGAGTTCCTGACTCTGACCCCCCACCCCCCTTAACTCCATAGATGAGGCATTGTGTGTGAGTCACGATTTGGTAATGTGTTTATTGGGTATGAAGTGAATAGTGACAGTGTGATGACTTCCGGATTTCGTCCAATCCAATGATGTTACTTGCCGCACAAGTACCGCGCTTTCCGAGAAATCAACCAGGTCTAGGGGGAGGAGAGGGAGAGCGTGGTGCGGGTGTAAAGGGGATGAGAGTGGATTTAGAAGAATGTGATCCACGTCTGAAGGAAAGGGGAGAACGTGATCCACATTCCCATCTGGATCACATTGCCCGTCTCATTCTCCTCCCCCCTCTTTAGACATAGCATAAGAAATAGGAGCAGGGGTAAGCCATTCGGCCCTTTGAGCCTGCTCCACCATTCAATGAGATCATGGCTAATCTTCTGCCTCAATTCCATTCACCAGCCTTATCACCATATCCCTTGATGCCCTTACTAGTCAGAAATCTATCGACATCTGTTTTGAATATACACAATGACTGAGCCTCCACAGCCCTCTGGGGTAGAGAATTCCAAAGATTCACCACCCTCTGTGTGAAGAAACTTCTTCTCATCTCAGTCCTGAATGGCCTACCCTTTATCTTGAGGCTGTGGCCCCTGGTTCTAGACTCCCCAGCCAAGGGAAACATTCTCCCAGCACCCACCCTATCAAGCCCTGTAATAATTTTGTATGCTTCAATGAGACCTGATTCACGTACTTCCCCATTCCCACTGTTGTCGCCGTGCTCTCTCTTTCTCTCTTTTCCCCCCCCCCCCCCAACCGAGTTCCTGACCTCCCCCCATGATCTCCTGACCTCCTCTTTCCCCCCCCCGCCCTCCGAGCTCCCCTGCTCTCCCCATTCGATCCTCTTTATTGTGCCCCTGATCCTCTTTTTTTTCCCTTGGTCGTCTTTCCTCTCCGCAGGGCGGGCTTAACAAGGTCAATCGGGGAAATCCCTCTGGTTGGCCAGAACGTGATGGAGGAGGGACTTAGACCCAACAAGCAGCAGTCCTGCCTCCAGCATGTCTCCATTCACAAAATCCAGCCCTTTGTGTCTGTCTTCACGGAAGAAGACACAAAAAACTTCCCGGAAATAGTGAAGAACCAAGGGTCTAGCGAGAATGAGGAACTGAAAGAAATTAATGAGTAAAAAAAAGTACTGGAGAAATTAATGGGACTGAAAGCCGATAAATCTCCTGGGCCTGGAGGCCTACATCCTAGGGTTTTGAAAGAGGTGGCTATAGAGATAGTGGATGCATTGGTTGTCGTTTTCCAAAATTCCATAGATTCTAGAATGGTTCCTGCGGATTGGAAGGTAGCAAATGTAACCCCACTATTTAAGAAAGGAGGGAGAGAGAAAACGGGGAACTACAGACCAGTTAGCCTGACGTCAGTGGTAGGGAAAATACTAGAATCTATTAGTAAGGACGTGGTAACAGGGCACTTAGAAAATAATAATAGGATTGGGCAGAGTCAAGGAAGATGGTTGTGGTGGTTGAAGGTCAATCATCACAACCCCAGGACATCGCTGCAGGAGTTCCTCAGGGCCGTGTCCTAGGCCCAACCATGTTCAGTTGCTTCATCAATGACCTTCCCTCCAACATAAGGTCAGAAATGGGGATGTTCGCTGATGACTGCACAGTGTTCAGTGCCATTCACAACTTCTCAGATAATGAAGCATGCAACAAGACCTGGACGACGTTCAGGCTTGGGCTGATAAGTGGCAGGTAACATTCGCGCCACACACATGCCAGGCAATGACTATCTCCAACAAGCAAGAGTCTAACCACCGCCCCATGACATTCAACGGCATTACCATCGCCGAATCCCCCACCATCAACATATTGGGGGTCAGAGGCTAGGTATTCTGCGTTAAGTGTCTCACCTCCTGACTCCCCAAAGCCTTTCCACCATCTACAAGACACAAGTAAGGAGTGTGATGGAATACTCTCCACTTGCCTGGATGAGTGCAGCTCCAACAACACTCAAGAAGCTCGACACCATCCAGGACAAAGCAGCCTGCTTGATTGACACCCCATCCACCACCTTAAACATTCACTCCCTCCACCACCGGCGTACTGTGGCTGTAGTGTGTACCATCTGCAAGATGCACTGCAGCAACTTGCCAAGGCTTCTTCGGCAGCACCTCCCAAACCCACGACCTGTTCCACCTAGAAGGACAAGGGCAGCAGGCACATGGGAACACCACCACCTACAAGTTCCCTTCCAAGTCACACGCCATCCTGACTTAGAAGTATATTGCCGATTCTTCATCGTCGCTGGGCCAAAATCCTGGAACTCCCTACCTAACAGCACTGTGGGAGTACCTTCACCACACGGATCGCTGCGGTTCAAGGCAGCAGCTCACCACCACCTTCTCAAGGGCAATTAGGGATGGGCAATAAATGCTGGCCTTGCCAGCGACGCCCATATCCCATAAAAACAAATTTTTAAAAAATCAGCACGGATTTATGAAAGGGCAATAGTGTTTGACGAATCTGTTCAAGTTTTTTGAGGTTGTAACTAGCAGAATAGATAAGGGGGGACCAGTGGATGTGGTGTATTTGGATTTTCAGAAGGAATTCGATAAGGTGCCACACAAGAGGTTATTGAACAAAATTAGGGCTCATGGGATTGGGGGTAATATACTAGCATGGATTGAGGATTGGTTAATGGACAGAAAACAGAGAGTAGAATAAACGGGTCATTTTCGAGGCTGTAATTAGTGAGGTACCGCAAGGATCAGTGCTTGGGCCTCATCTATTCACAGTGATTTGGATGAGGGGACCAAATGTAGTACAAGAAACTTTGTACTATCCGGAGGTGAGCTATCCGGCAAACTGGAGCCACCGGCAGAAATCAGGTGCTGTTTTTTATTCTTGTTTGTTTGTTTTCTTTGCTTTTTTTTCCACAGTCAAGCAGTGCAAGGTCTGTAGCTATAGCAACAGCTTTAGCTACAGACCCTTGCAGCCACATACGAGTGTTTAGAAGCTGTGTGATTGTTGTCAGATACGGAGTCCGTATCTTTCAACATTAACTCTGGAGTGTACGGCACTTTTTAGGCAACGGCAGCAGCTCGGTCCCGTCGGTGCCGGATAGCACAAAGTTTCCTGTATATCCAAATTTGCTGATGATACAAAGCTGGGTAGGAATGTAAGTCGTGAGGAGGATACAAGGAGGCTTCATCAAGGGGATATAGATGGGCTAAGTGAGTGTCAAGAACATGGCAAATGGAATATAATGTGGAGAAACGTGAAGTTATCCACTTTGGTAGGGAAAAATAGAAAAGCAGAGTATTTTTTAAATGGTGAGAGATTGGGAAATGTTGGTATTCAGAGGGACCTGGGTGTCCTTGTACACAAATCATTGAAAGTTAACATGCAGGTACAGCAAGCAATTAGGAAAGCAAATGGTATGTTGGCTTTTATTACAAGAGGATTTGAGTATAAGAGAAAAGACGTCTTACTGCAATTATATAGGGCCCTGGTGAGACCACACCTGGAGTATTGTGTACAGTTTTGGTCTCCTTACCTAAGGAAGGTTATACTTGCCATAGAGAGAGTGCAACAAAGGTTCACCAGACTGGTTCCTGGGATGGGGGGATTGTCCTATAAGGACAGATTGAGTAGACTAGGCCTATATTCTCTAGAGTTTAGAAGAATGAGAGGTGATCTTATTGAAACATACACAATTCTTACAGGGCTTGACAGGGTAGATGCAGGGAGGATGTTTCCCCTGGCTGGGGAGTCTAGAACCAGCGGTCACAGTCTCCGAATAAGGGGTCGGCCATTTAGGACTGAGATGAGGAAAAATGTCTTCACTCAGAGGGTGGTGAATCTTTGGAATTCTCTACCCCAGAGGGCTGTGGAGGCTCAGTCGTTGAGTATATTCAAGACAGTGATCGATAGATTTTTGAATATTAAGGGAATCAAAGGATATGAGGATAGTGCAGGACAGTGGAGATGTGGTAGAAGATCAGCCATGGTCTTATTGAATGGCCAAATGGCCTGCTCCTATTTCTTATGTTCTTAACTGACATCAAAGTAATTGGCCTAGAATTCCCAGGGTCTGATTTACTGCCTTTAATACTGGAACTTCTTGGACTGCCCTCCAATTCATAGGAATGACTGTAGACCTCAGTGAGCTGTTTAAATGTATGAGCCAGCAGCTGACATGACATATATCTCCTATTTTATTTTGCATTTTGAAGTGTATGTCATCTGGTCTAACAACCCAATCAGCTTTAAGAGCCTTATTCCTAACCAAGACCACTTCTGAATTAATTTCCAAGGAGTCAATGTTGAGAGCACTTGTATCTGTCACCGCTGACAATTAGTCTTCATCTTCAATAGTGAAAACAGGTACCAAATCTTGGTACTTCAGCCATTTCTTGGTCCTCAGTCTTAACCTGCCCTGCTGAAAGTTGCTGAAGTTGGATTTCCACAGAGAACTGGCTGGATCAGTAGAGCTTACAGGCCACATTTGGCCTGCAGACTGTGTCTTGGAAACACCCCTGCCTTACACCATACAGATGGAACTGAATCACTCTGCTTTTATTTTTTGTTCAGAATTCCATTCAAGATGCAACTGCACAATTGAAAACTGAAATTGCAGAGCAAAACAAAATGCTGGTAAGTACATCTTAATTGGATTTTAATTTTGACCAAATCTTGACTTATTAATATCTAGTAGCTATATTTTGTAAGTGGATATGTGGTATATGATTGTAAGAAGTCTTCCAAGCAAGTCGTTAAGAACTTGAAGATTTTATGTATAAAAACAATAAATGCTATCAAGCTCACTTGTATGTGACATTGACTTGCCTTCAAAATTTCATACTTGTGTAAATTTTATTCTGCCTTTCAATTTCTGCTCCCTGTTGTGGAACGTCTTCATGTTTTTCAAGTGAAATGGAAATTCTTACCAATACCTGTAGGAGAAACTAAACAACCCCATTAAAGAACATGGGTCTGGAATTTGTGCTCGAGATGATGGCGAACTGGCAGCATTCGCCATCATTCTGCCTTTGAAACTGACCACCACTCCAGGATTTGGTGCATGCGTGGACGCATGCGGAAATCCCGAAGTTGTAATCAGTCATTGAAAGCTCCGAAACAGGCTGCACTGTGTCCCCCACCACAGAGCCGGCAATCTGTGTAATCAGCCAAATCATTGAAACTGACACAAACTTTGGCATCTCCGCAGTAAGTATGTTGTTAAATTCCCCACTAAAAGTTAGACCCAAAGGGATTAGGTGGAACTTGCCAGCATTATTACTGCTAAACAAATGTGAAGGGTCTGGAAAATTTATTTAAATTTTGTGCAGTGTGAAATTTGTTCATTTTAATAAAAATTAAGAAACTCCCCCAAATTTTTTTTAAGTTTGTACATCTTTATTTCAGGTTTGCCTTTTCCCCATTTGAGAGCCTCAATCTTTCTTTTGCTCTCTCTAACTTTTAAAAAAGTTAGAATTTTAAGAGCTTACTCACTTCCTTAATACAAAAGCATAATACTGTGGATGCTGGAAATCTGAAATAAAAACAGAAAATGCTGGAAATACTCAGCAGGTCAGGCAGCATCATTAGAGAGAGAAACAGAGTTAACGTTTCAGGTCAATGACCCTTCGTCAGAACTGATGAAGGGTCATCGACCTGAAACATTAACCCTGTTTCTCTCTCTACAGATGCTGCCTGACCACCTGAGTGTTTCCAGCATTTTCTGTCTTTACTCACTTCCTTGTTTGCTGTCTGAGAGAATTCTGCGTTTTGATTGGCTGCTTAAACAGCCTGTTGACGTCACAGCGGTTCACACAGGGGGATCCCCACTACAGTTCGCAGATTTGAATTGAAGATCAGAAAGCCCAAAGTTCTCCACACGGATCGCGAGATCCTTGTGCAAAGCGTACTTCGGGGCCAGCAATGAACACCTTCGCTTTGCTGCTGACCGCAAATTCTGGGCCATGGTAACGTCATCTGCCAGTTTACTGTGATGTGCAGAGGTGTGGTTTTGTTTGTAGCTTGGTTAGAATTACTCATGTACAAGAAAGATAAACAAATGAGTAGATTTGACTACTTCTTAAATTCGCCTGTATATAAGCAGGTGGAGGTCATTATAGCTTTGTGTAACAGACCTACATAAGATAATTATCTTCCTTATCCTTGCATTTGATTTGAGTTTTTTTTTAATTGCGAGGAGAAAATTGGTTCCTTTCGTTTAAAATGCCTTATGTCATTGCAGTGGACATCACTGAGTATTAACCTGAGTGGCAGCAAAGGGAGCAGGTGGATAAGCAGAGAATGGCAGTGAGATGCTTCTTTACAATGCCCTTTCCAAACTCTGAATTATTGCAGCATTAGCCAAGTATTGGTTGATAGTTTGAAAGGATTTGCAGATCTAATTTTTTTTCCTAATCTAGTTTTATTTAATAATAGGGCCAGATAAAATTGGACATGGCCAATGCAAAGGAAAGCCAAGCAAAGCTCAAACCTCTGATTGTGGAATGCCCAGAACAACTGAAGAGTGAAATACAGGCAATGAGGGAGGCAGCAGAAAAGAAGAAAGAAGCCATGGTAAGATCCTGCTCACACCCTCCTTTCTCCTAAAGTTGTGAACTCATGCTTGTATACGACCTCCTGGTGCTGGCAGCTGTTTGGTAACTTGTCTAAGGTTCCGGTCTTAAGATGTAAATTTGACAGTAAGCTATTTGAGGCATTGCATTTTACTGTACACCAATTCTGTCCTTGTCTGGCATTCATGCTTGCAACTTTTCAGTGTAGGGGTTGCTGGTTAAGAGTCAGATAGGGTTCCAGGCTGATGAAACCTTTATTCACCCTGAGGATATATTTCAGACTGCTTAGTAATGATGTTTTTCCATTCTAATTTTATGTTAAAAATTGTCAAGAAGTGAATTGCTTTTCTGCAAAAGGCCAGTGCCATACAAATGTTGCTCAAAGTATTGAGGACAGCTTTCTGGACCATTCATTGTAGCTGATCCAGCACCACATGATTCAATTGCCCTTTGTACCATGTACTCACTACCCTTACTTTGAACTTTTTCTAAATGTGATGATTAGAACTGATTGTAGTATTCTGTGCAATCTCACCAATAATCTTGAAAAGGATCAAATTGCTTCCCTGCTGTTATAATCTCTGCTTCTGGCTTACACATTGAATTTGATTTGCAAGCATCAACATTCTTCGAGCTCGGCACGATGCTGAGCTCTTCTTCCTTCGCTTCCGTGCCCACTTCTTTGGCCAGGAGAGGACCCTTTCTCCTATCTTCAGCATTCCCGTTCCAACTAGACCCCTCCCTCTGGCCTCTTACCCTCTCTTGATCTTTTCATTTGGAACTGCCAGCGTGACATTGGCCATCTCAATTTCTCTACTCCCCTCACTCACGCTAACCTACCTCCCTCTGAACTTGCAGCATTCCGTTCTCTCAGGTGCAATCCTGACATTGTCATTAATCCTGTTGACAAGGGCAGCACTGTTGTTGTTTGGCAAAAAGACCTCTCTACCTTGCGGAGGCTGAACACCAACTCTCTGACACCTCCTCCTACCTTCCCCTGGACAAAGACCCACCACCAACCATCAAGCCATTGTTTCCCAGACCATCACTGACCTCATCTCCTCCGGAGATCTCCCCTGCCCCCCCCCCCATGGCCTCCAACCTCGTAGTCCTCCAACCCCGCGCATCCCACTTCTACTTCCTCCCCAGATCAACAAACAGGACTGCCCCAGTAGACCCATCATTTCAGCCTGTTCTTGCCCCATGGAACTTATTTCTTCCTATCTTGACTCTTTTTTCTCCCCTTGTCCAGTCTCTTCCAATCTACATCCACAACTCTTCCTACACCCTTCACTGTAACAGTTTCCTGGCCCTAACCGTCTCTTTCACCATGGATGTTTAGTGGTCCTTGGATCTAGGATAATGCATGCTTAGGATATGCATTGAAATGTTATGATGTAGGTAAACAGTGGTACATTTGGTCTCCGACCACTATCTTTTAAAGCCACAGGACTTGTGCCAGTTTGTTTTTCCCTGGCTAAAAGAGTTGTTTCCTTATTCTTCATGTCGTAGCTTTGCTGTTGAATTGGGTCAAAGCTTAAAGGATTAGGTTACATTAGATAGTCACTGTAGTATCTGCGGTTTGCAAGTGTATTTTGTCTCAAATTAGGCCTGTTTGTGTTTTCTCTTTTTAATCGTAGAATCAGGGCTTTGGCAGTGATTAGCTAGCAAATTTCTAGAATGAACAGCAGCAAAAATAGTACTGTCCCTTATTAGCAAAGAAAAGTAAAATTGAATTACAGCTACTCTGTTTACAGACTCGTCTGCAAATTGGCTTCCTAGACCGAATGGTAACATCACTGATCAACCAATATTCTTGGTGTCCATTTAAAAAAAATACAAATAAGGGGTCTGAGGCACCAAATTGAAATGTAATAGTGTTTATCCTGAGCAGAACTGTTGTTTGATACATCAGCAATGACCAATGCAGTGTATTGCTGAGTGCCCCTGCAGTTAGTGCGGCATGTTAGTGCCAACTTCTGCGAATTATTTTAAATACTGTGCACAATGTAATAGCCCATTCATGATCACTGAGGCCCACTCTGAATTGTGTGCTGCCCAACTCTGTATCCCTAACGTCCTGGTTGGGGATTGTTGGGGTAGAGAAAGTGCTGCAGCTTGGCATCACCAGCCCTCGGTCCTAAACAGCGGCAGCAACTACTTGGCGAGGGCTGTGCCAGCTGGTGTGCGTATCACATAGAAGTAGCTGACAGAGATAACTTGGCCCATTGTAATTCAGTTTTGTGTGTATTTAATAGCAAAAGAAAAATGAGAGAACATTGGAACTTCAGGACAAGTTGGCACGTTTTACCAATTTCCAAAACAAAGAACTAGAAACTTACTGCAGTTTATTGCAACAATCCCAGGCTGGCTCTGACCATATAAGCAGCATGAACACTGAGGTATGTGAATTCCACTGTGTTTAACAAAGGATATATACAGGAAACTCTGGTATCCGGGACCGGCGTGTTGCCGGTTGATCAAAAATTCCAGATGACGGAGAGGGTTATCTACCGAGGCTATTTTTAACAAAGAAAAATAAAAAAATCAAGAAATGTGCAGTGTACAGTAATTGGGTACTCACCTACAGAATGTTATGTTAAATGGATGGTGGAAGATGCTTGATTAAGTACAGTACTGCCAGTTGAGGGTAATGCAATGCAATGACTACCAGCAGCGTGGGAGACACACAGTACCCCTGTAAAATGGCGGATCAGAAGAGACTACTGGCAGCGTGGGAGAGTCAAACTCCTGTTACAGGGGTATTGAGGTGCTCCGACTTCCGACAGCGCCAAGAAGCCGAGTAGTGGCAGTTTGGAGAACTACCCCACTGACTAACTCGGCCACCGCGGGAAACTCGGACTCGGCAACATTGCCGGTTATTGAGATACTGTTTTCGGAGTGAGAATTTTGCCGGTTAATAGAGAATTCCGGATATTTAGGTGCCATTTAAACGAGAGTTTCCTGTACTATATCAGAATTTGCTAAGCTTTTGCTAACTCCTTAAAAATTGTTTTAAAATTATTGTATTGAAATTGTGTGTCAAAAACGTGCTGGTGAGCCTCTGGATCGGCACCCTCTCTCCTGCGTAAGGTTGATGGAGAACTTGGATTTGGCTGATTGTAGAGGATAGTTTGAGAGACAAACATACAAGCCTTAAGTATATTTAATTATATGCACAGTTCTGGTCTCCATTTTATAAAAAAAATATAGAGGCACTGGAGTAGGTGCAAAATAGATTTACATGGATGATACCAGAATTGAGAGGTTATACCTATCAGAAAAGACAGGGGCTCGTTTCTCTAGAAAAGAGAAGACTGAGGGGTAATCTAATCGAGGTCTTTAAAATTATGAAGAGGTTCGATAGGTTAGATGTAGAGAAGATGTTTCCACTTGTGGGGGAGTTAAAAACTAAATAAATATAAGAAAATCACTAATAAATCCAATAGGGGATTCAGGAGAAATGTCTTTACTCAGAGAATGGTAAGAATGTGGAACTTGCTACCACAAGGTGCAGTTGAGGGAAATAGCACAGCGAGATAAGTACATACGGCGAAAGAAATGGAAGGTTATGCTGTTGGGGTTAGATGAAGAGGGGTGGGAGGAGGCTCGAGTGGAGCATAAACTAGTGGACTAGTTGGGCCGAATGGCCTGTTTCTGTGCTGTAAATTATATACTAAATTTCATTGTTAGTATATAAGGTGGTGGATTTCAAAATCTGGTTGCTGAAATCAGAGGGAAGGGGGAGTTTGGTTGGTTTTGTGTTGGTTCGTTGATTGTAATGAGTAATGGTAGCTTTTCCTACCTGTTCGATATTTGACCAAATCAGCATGGTCAACTAGACAAGTAATGGTCATATAAGCCAATCAGAAAAGTGTGTATTCAATTTTGGGTGTTATTTTACATATGCCTTTGGTGTGACCTGTGCTATGTACAAGACCTTGTTACACACAGTAGATAGATAAATTTGAAAGATTTTCCCCCAGTAATTGTTTCCTCTTATCAGATTGCAGGATGACCAAAACCTTCAGTTTTACTAGTAAAAGAAAATAACTGCTGGATGATGAATTCCAAAAGCTTCTCTCCCTTACAGGGAATTCACTGCACCCTCTAATATTGGTCCATTCCTAATGCTAGCGGGTTTTATTCTGCACCTCAAATCTTACCCACTAGTTTTCTAATTGCATAGAAATACATAGATGTTGCAACACAGAAACTGGCCATTTAGGCCAACTGGTCTGTGTTGTTGTTTACTCTCCACGTGAGTTCTGATCACATTTACCCACCCTGTACCCATATCCCTTCAACCCCTTTTCCTGCACCTATCAAATCTAATATTGACAGTTTCTGCCTCAACTCTGGAAGTGAATTCCACAGCCTGACAACTCTGAAGATGTTTCTCCTACCATCTGTTCCAAATTTCTTGCATTTATTCTTGTATCGATGGCCTCTCGTTCTTGACCCCATAAATACTGGAAACAGTCAGCTTTTAGCTATCCTGTCCCATCCTTTCATAATTTTAAACATTTCTATCATACTGCCCCATAATCTGCATTGTTCTAATGAAAAAATCCCCAATTGTTCAGGTCTTCATATTTGTGTTTCCTCAAAGCAGACAGCGTCCTCGTGAATCTGTGTTGTACCCGCTCTAAATCCTCAATATCCTTCCTATACTGTGAAGCCCAATATTGGCCACAGTACTCTAACTGAGATCTTATTAAACTTTTATACAGTTGAACTAGAGCTGCCCTTGTGAGGGCACTCTTGTAGGTTGCAGGGAGAATGTGTCAAGTAATACCATTAGTGCTTTCAAGGGCCAGGCTATTATTTGATTCCTCTGCTTCTAGAATAAGATATGTTCATGGTAAATGAAGAACGAGGATGACTTATTGAATGTGAAAGATAATTTTTTAATATACTTTTAGAACTTGTTACAATCAACATCAACCAAATAGCTGTTAGATATTGTGTATTTATCTCTCCAAAGTGATACCATCTGACACATGCAAGAATATATTTTTCCCTTGACCTTTCTACAGATTTGGAATGAAGAAAATGAGCTAGAGAGAAAGAAAATGGAGCTGAAAAACATGCAGACAGAAGAGACTCGGCTGAAAAGGATTCTCTGCTCAAAGCTTGAAAAACAGGATAAGCTGCAGATGCAGAGGCATAAGAAGAAGGAAGCTAGGGAGCATTATCTTGATTCAGTAACCACGTATGTAAACTTAGCTACTGACTGTTTTAGTTTTTGCTTTGGGACAAGAGATAATACTGGATCACATCTTTCAGAATCCATAATTGCAACTGGTTGAAGAATGGTCTAAGCACAGTGCTCAGAATTAAGTATGCTCTATTAATCTGTATAGGGATTATCAGAACTGAAAACTGCTGTGGATTCTGTTTTTTGCCTTTTTAGTCTTCTACTTGTGTTTGTCTATCAGTTTTTGCCCTACCTCTCTCTCACACCTTCCCCCCCCCCCCCAAAGTGTTGGCATCGATTGCTTGTCTTTTTTATACAAATATTCTTCTGCATGTCTGTATATGTTTTTATAATTTCTTGTCAACATACAGATGGAAGAATTCTTGGGTCTAGGCACAAATGGAATGTGTAATTCAGATCTCCTCTATTAGCAGTTTAATATAAAATAAGTTTAAAAAAATAACTATACTGTAGCTATATCTTGGGATCTCTTTTCAAAAAAGCCCATGCAGTAAACCAGAGAACCTGCCCAGAGTTGTTGAATGTAATGTGCTGAGTTGTGAGCCCTGTTAATTGTTTCAGATGATTGCAATTTATCTGAATTCTTGTGTGACCATCCATTATGACTTGAAGTGCCATACTATTGATTGGGGACAGCTTTTGTTTCTGAAACAGCACCATTTTCCTTAGGCTTTGTGGTAATATGTTCTAGAGTAACGTTTTGTTTATTCCTAAGAAGAAATGTGCTGTTGAATTCGGGCTGCCAGCTTTAATCTTGTAAACAAACTCTGGGCCATTCAGGAATGCTTGCCTATTTGTTTTGTTTTAAATTTATATTGCAACACACAATTCAAAAGTATATCAAATTTATTTTTTATTTTTTTTAATAGTGAGTGTGATCAGTTTAAGCTTCGAAGGCAGGAAGTAACTGATCAGATTGCTCAAATAAACAGTGAGCGTCAACATATTCTGACAAAAACCCAGATGTTGCAAGAGAGCTGTGAGAAAGATGTGTCTGAATGTCAGGTATGTAATAGCAATATGAAGAAGAGTCTGTAATACGTAACTAAATGGCTAGGTTTTCTTAAGCTTGCATTACTTTGGATGTTTAACAATCTGAAGACCAGCAGTAATTTACATTAACAAGTCATTGGCTGATCTGAGTACCTCCCTAATCAAAAATTGCAACTGGCCACTTGCGAGCAAATATTATACAGTGCAGGAGGGAAGTGTAACCAACAACAACTTGTATTTATATAGCATCTTTAATGTAGTAAAACGTCCCAAGGCGCTGCACAGGAGTATTTTAAGACAAAAAATTTGACACTGATCCACATAAGGATAAATTAGGGCAGGTGCCCAAAAGCTTGGCCAAAGAGTTAGGTTTTAAGGAGCGTCTTAAAGGAGGAAAGAGAGGTAGTGAGGCGGATAGGTTTAGGCAGGGAATTCCAGAATTTAGGGCCTAGGCGACAGAAGGCACGGCCACCAAAGGTTGAGCGATTATAATCAGGGATCCTCAAGCGGGTAGAATTATAGGAGCGCAGATATCTCGGGCGGGGGGCTGCTGCGGGGGTTGTGGGGCTGAAGGAGATTACAGAAATAGGAAGGGGCGAGGCCATGGAGGGATTTGAAAACAAGGATGAGAATTTTGAAATCGAGGCACTGCTTAACCGGGAGCCAATGTAGGTCAGCAAGCACAGGGGTGATGGGCGAATGGGACTTGGTGCGAGTTAGGACGCGGGCAGCCGAGTTTTGGATGACCTTGAGTTTAGGTAGGGTGGAATGTGGGAGGCCAGCCAGGTGTGCGTTGGAATAGTCAAATCTAGAGGTAACAAAAGCATGGATGAAGGTTTCAGCAGCGGATGAGCTGAGGCAAGAGCAGATGAGCTGAGCCAAGGACGGAGACGGGCGATGTTACGGAGGTGGAAGTAGGCGGTCTTTGTTATGCTGCAGATGTGTGGTCGGAAGCTTATTTCCGGGTCATGTGGAATATAGTTTAATTTGAAGAATGATCCTTGCTATGTGTACCATGACCTAGATCGAGCTGTTTGAGTATTTTGGTAAATGAAACTTGTTAGCAAGCCTTTCAGCACTGCAAAAAGTAAACTCTCAAAACTCCCTTTGCCCCAGGATTTAGCTTTTTAAATATAGCTGGACTGGTCTAGTATCACAGTAAAGCCAATTGCTAAACCAATGTTAAAATTGAGGCCTTTCCTATGACTAAGCTAATAAACTTGCTACTGCAATCATCACTTTTAATGGAAATGAGATGCTCCTATTTAATGTTTTTATTTTGAAACCAGAGCTCTAAAATTGAGGCTTTATTTCAATTTTATTCATGTAGATGAGAGAGTGCAGTCATTGTAGACCAGCAGACAGATTGTAGTGCTATACAGAGTTTTTACTGGCCTCATCAAGATGACCTTCCAGCACTGGCCACTTGGAAGATACCGATAGCATTAGTGGGTTAGAATGTACCTTGTACTTGTTGGCTAGTGCAATTAAATGAGTCGAAGAATATTCAGAAGGGGAAGGTGAGGATGCACATTACTTGGATTAAAGTTTTGAGCTCTGTTCTTGATTTACCTAACAGAATCTGTATGCCAACTTGCTGACTCATCTGGAACAATATCATGAACGGTTGGCCACAGTGACGCAGAAGGCTACCTCTGAGGGACGTGAGCAAATGGCAGAGCTAGAGAGAGCCATGAATGAAAGAATTTAAAGCCCAGTCTGTATTCATTTCAAATCTTTGTACAACTCTGATTTTATTTGTTAACCTTTTTAAGTCTGCTGTCTCTTCAGTTTAACCTTAACAAATGACAAATAAAATTATTCTTGAGCAGATGTTTCAAATGGTTGAGTTTAGGCTAGCATATTTGTCACTCTTTGAACTATCTTGTATATAGCATGCTTAAAAATATCCAAACTGAGTAAAGCATAATTCCCTACAGTGCAAAATGAAATTTGCATTTTAATGTTTTTCTATGCATTTTTATAATGTGTGACCTTTGCTGATGTATAACTTTGGAATAAATGTAAAAATAAAATGTACTCAGGTTAACGAGGACTGTCACAGTTAATATGCTAATGCTGTAGATAGTATTTGAAGGATTATATTTTATTGAAAGTAAAACCATGCTTATCCAGGAAGCTTCACTGCTATTTGTCTCCTTAACTGCTACTCTTGAGAACTGTTTCATTCTCATTCACTTTCATACTCCTGCAGTAATGTTAAATGGTTAGAGGAATGCACCTTTTAAATTCAAAAACAGCCAAATGTGGCGTTCTGGTGGATTACATTATTTGCAAGTAACTGGGGAGAGGAGGGAGATGCAACATAAATCAGTGTTTGAACTAGCCTTTCCATGAAGCGTTTACATAGAAGCTGCAGCACATAAACAGACTATTCTGCCCAACTGGTCTATGCCGCTGTTTATACACTAAACTAGCCTCCGCCCTCTCTAATTACATTTTCCCACCCTGAACTTGCTATCCGCTTCAACCATTTCATGTGGCAGCGAGTTTCACATTCTCATACTCTGCAGAAAGAAATTACTCCTAAATTCTTTATTTGATCTGTTAATGGCTATTTTAATTTATGCCCCCTTGTTCTGGACTCACCCACAAGTGGAAACAGTTTCTCCACATCAACCTCTTCATAATTTTAAAGACCTCTTTTGAGGGTCCTCTTAGTCTTTGCTTTTCCATAGCAAAAATCCACAGCCTGTGCAATCTTTCCTGATAGTTGCATCCTCTCAATTCTGGTAACATCCTTGTCATTTTCTTCTGCACTTTCTCCTGTGATTCAATATCTTTTTTGTAGCATGGAGACCAGAACTACTCTTTTCTGAGTGAACATTTGACTGCAGTACAACAGCAACTTACGCCTTTTAACCTAGTAAAACGCCCCACAGTGCTTCACAGCAGCGTTATCAAACAAAATTTGACACCAAGCCACGAGATACTGGGATAGGTCACCAAAAGCTTCGTCAAAGAGATAGGTTTTAAAGAGCATCTTAATGGAGGAGGAGAGGTTTAGGGAGAGAATTCCAGATCTTAGTGCCTAGGTAGCTGAAGGAATGGCGCCACTGGTGGAGCAATTAAAACCAGGGATGCGCCAGTGTCTAGAATTGGAGAAGCACAGAGAGCTCAGAGGGTTGTAGGGCTGGAGGAGGTTACAGAGATAGGATGGGGTGAGGCCATGGAAGGATTTGAAAACAAGGATGAGAATTTTTAAATTGAGGTGTTGCCGGACTAGCAGCCAAATTAGGTCAGCGAGCACGGGTGATGAGTGAACAGGATTTGGTGCGAGTTAGGATATGGGCAGCAGAGTTTTGGATGAGTTCAAGTTTATGGAGGGTGTAAGATGGGAGGCTGGCCAGAACATTTCCACTGGTTGGGGATTCAATGACTAGGGGGCATAATCTAAAAATTAGAGCCAGACCTTTCAGGAGTGAAATTAGGAAACACTTCAACACACAAAGGGTGGTAGAAGTTTGGAACTCTTCTACAAATGGCAATTGATGTTAGATAAATTGTTAATTAATCGGAGATTAATCGCTTTCTGCTAACCAAAGCTATTAAGGGATATTGTCCAAAGGCGGCTACATGGAGTTAGGTCACAGATCAGCCATGATCTCATTAAATGGCGGAACAGGCTCAAGGGGCTGAATGGCCTACTCCTGTTCCTATGTCCTAGAACATCATTGGAATAGTTGAGTCTAGTGGTAACTGGCATGGATGGAGATGGACAATGTTACGGAGGTGGAAGTAGACGGTCTTGGTGATGGAGCGGGTATGGAGTCGGAAGCTCTTCTTGGTCAACTAGGACACCAAAGTGGACGGAAAAGCTGGTATTTAATGCACTTAACATTGTGAATGCATAATATAAATGCACTGAATACGCTCACTTTCTCTACTGAAAATGTACTGTTCCTGATTAAAATATTTAGCTGCACTATCTGATGTATATGAACATCATATTAGACAGTACATTCTTGCGTTGTGTTTCTGCAGTTTTGAATGGCCTAATTTCGCTTGATTATGGCAGCAGAACCTGAACTGTATAGTAATTGAACTATATCCTTGCATTGGTCCAGACATTGTTGGGAAGATGCGCCATTACAATGACTTATTAACATCGCTCATGATTAATTCAATCATAAAATATCCAGCAATTTGCAGAGTAAAAAAGATACGCCACAAGTTCTGATCCTCCGTAAATTGCCATTTTGTCATTAGCCTCACCAATGCCGATAAAAGTCCCTTTTTGCCATGGGGCTTCCCATTGAACTTAATGGTGATCGTGAAATTGCTGGATTTACAACATTATT
This sequence comes from Somniosus microcephalus, assembly GCF_052327205.1. Lineage (NCBI taxonomy): Eukaryota > Metazoa > Chordata > Chondrichthyes > Squaliformes > Somniosidae > Somniosus > Somniosus microcephalus. Next base: position 242,300,714 of record NC_140989.1, on the reverse strand, counting down.
CCGAATTATTCCTGCTGCAGCCATTTAGGGCTGGTAATTAATGTCGTAGAGGACCCTGGTAATTGTGATTTATGGTCCTCACATGACATTCAACCATAAATGAAGCAGCGGAGTCTCACTCCAGGAGGTGGTGAATTGTTCCTAGAGGCTTTTAATCATTTTTATCTGCCGTGGCAGTCTTTTTTGCCAGTCTTGCAGTCCACACTAATGTTAGTGCCAGAAGGAGGCAATGTTCAGGACGCAAAGCTGTTTCGACATTCAGAAGCGGGTCACTTAGTCAAATGAAAATTAGAAAGATTTCTTTCAGAAAATTGAATACAGTATTTGAGACATGCCATGTGATAAGTGTAACATGCTTGGGAGAAAAAAGGTGACTGGATCTATGGTTCCCAAAGCTCTCCACCACTGGGGTTTTTCTCGTGTCATTTGTCTCTAGACTAATTGATAGAGATCGATTGCTATCTTCGTAAACAACTCCTTTATTGATGTATTATGCATTCAGGATGGTGGAAGGTGGACTAGATGGACCTTGGTCTCTTCATCTTGCAGTTCCTATGAAAGCAGTGCAATGGCGTACCCACTGGGCGTTCCACTGTTTGTACATTTTGCATACCTACCCTACCATTCACTTATTAACTTCTCAAGGACTAATGCAGGAATTCTCAAATACAACTGGGTTACAATGTCCTCATCTGCTTGTTCGTTTCAATTTTCTTCTCTCTCTCAATCCACTCTTTCTTTCACCTCTTCCTTTTTGTGTCAATATTTTGTTTGACTCTAATTCACCCTATTTCCTTCTCCATCTTTCATTCTGTTTCTTTCTCTAGCCTTTACTTTCAATGGTCAAGGAGATAAGCCATTGGGCATGACGTTCACCAGATCCCCCATGCGACATTGATACCACTGTGCCGTTATCGGATCGACGTACCAGCATTTTATCAATGGTGAGCATAAAAGGCCAATTAACGTCGTTTGCTGTCAAACCTGCCATTGTATCCATTTCTGGCCCAACATTATATCAACCTATATGCTGAAACAGAAGAAAAGTCTTGAATCCAGTGTGCATTTAGTTGAATTTCAGGTGTCACTGCATTTTTTATGGCTTTTTTGCAGGCCTTCCTATTAGCAGGTGCTGGGAAAAATACGGGCAGTACAAAGATAGGAAACCATTTTGGGGGATTTGAAGGTCAACATTTTTTTTTTGCTCTGAAAAATATCAAGGCTGCAATGTTTGTACTTTTTGTAAGATGACCTTTTTGACAGGACAAACAATCTATATACAAGGGTTGTTTGTGTAATACATTAAAGCAGCCATGTGTTTCTTTGTTGTCCCAGAGAAAGAAGTCCTTGTCACCTCTCAGGTTTGTAGGCTGGGATTTGGGCGACACCACCCCCCAAATTCTTACTGAATCTGATCAGCAATTGACCACTTACCCCTACGCAGCACTGCTGGAAAAAACTGCAGCACACAATCCTGATCTAGCTGAGGAGAAGACCAGCATAAGGAAGGATGGGCAGAAAGGTTTCAAAGTGGGCGGGTGTATAGACAATAGAGAATGATGGGCCTGGACTGTTAATTTCCCTCCCTAATACCAACCCATCCAGTTTACATTTTGGCCGACTTGTTCATTCACATGCTCCCAAGTACTTGCTAGCCTACATTCTCCCTCACCTAGTCTGTCTCAGACTCTCATCCTATAAAATGTGTTCACACCCCTTTCGTCATGATTCTCACGTTCAGTTCTCTTTCAGACTGGCCCACTTCCCTTTATTTCTACCTGGGTACAACCCCTCCCTTTCCAGTCTCTCCTAGCCTGACCATCAGCCCCAACTTGTCTCTGAACCACTGATGTTGCAGTACTTTTGACTGCCTCTCTCTGCTTCCAATCCACTATTCAAAAGTAGAAATGCCATCCATCTTCCTGCATACTCTTTAAAAAAAAAAAAGTGAGATTGAATACATCAGTAAAGGAAAATTTCAGCTCCCGATAGAGGCATTGGAAAGATCCAGAGAAGGGTGAAGCGAGGTGACACAAAGTTGATCAATGTGCTATGGTCACCAGAGTGAGAAGTGTATAGCCGTGATAGAAATATAAAGGAAGAGAGTGATAAAACTAGTGGTAAAGAAGCAGTTACAAGCAGAGACTTTTTTGGGGTCTGTGAGCAAAGCAATGGGAGAGCAACTATTTTTTTTAATTCATTCATGGGATGTGGGCGTCGCTGGCAAGGCCAGCATTTATTGCCCATCCCTAATAACAACAGAAAATGCTGGAAAAACTCAGCAGGTCAGGCAACATCCGTGGAGAGAAATTTGAGTTGACGTTTCGGGTTGGACCCTTCTTCAAAACTGAGAAGAAAAGAAACTAGATCGGAGGCAGGGCTGCGATCGGACAAAAGAATAAAAGAAACAAAAGAAGTAAAAGAGATTAGAAGCTAGACGAGATAGTAATAGGCTGGGATTAGGTGTAAAGTGTACTGGCAGGGCAAGAGATAGCTGCCAGGTGTGAGAGAGAAACAAAAGGAAAGGGGGGGGGTGGAAAAGGAGTGGAACAATTACAAGAGAAAATGAAATGGGGGCCGAGCTTATGATCTGAAATTGTTGAACTCGATATTGAGTCCGGAAGGCTGCAGACTGCCTAATCGGAAGATGAGGTGCTGTTCCTCGAGTTTACGTTGAGCTTCCGTGGAACAATACAAGAGGCCAAGGACGGTGAGGTCCGAGTGGGAATGGAGCGGTGAATTAAAATGACAGGCGACCGGAAGCTTGGGGTCACCCTTACGGACTGAACGGAGGTGTTCCGCAAAGCGGTCACCCAATCTGCGTTTGGTCTCCCCAATGTAGAGGAGACCGCATCGTGAGCAGCGAATACAGTATACTAGATTGCGAGAAGTACAAGTAAATCGCTGTTTCACCTGGAAGGGGTGTTTGGGGCCCTGAACAGTGGGAAGGGGGGAGGTATAGGGGCAGGTGTTACATCTCCTCCGCTTGCACGGGAAGGTGCCAGGCGAAGAGGAAGGGCTGTTTGGGGTGATAGAGGAGTGGACTAGGGTGTCACGGAGGGAGCGGTCCCTGCGGAATGCTGAAAGGGGAGGGGAGGGGAAGATACGTTTGGTGGTGGGATCACTTTGGAGGTAGCGGAAATGCCGGAGGATGATCCGTTGAATGTGGAGGCTGGTGGGGTGAAAGGTGAGGACAAGGGGAACCCTATCGTGGTTCCGGGAGGGAGGGGCAGGGGTGAGGGCAGAAGTGCGGGAGATAGAACTGACACGGTCGAGGGCAGTGTCAACCACAGTAGAGGGGAATCCTCGGTTGCGGAAAAAGGAAGACATGTCTGAAGCACTGGTGTGGAAGGTGGCGTCGTCGGAGCAGATACGGCGGAGGCGGAGAAACTGGGAGAATGGAATAGAGTCCTTACAGGAAGCGGGGTGGGAGGAAGTGTAGTCCAGGTAGCTGTGGGAGTCAGTGGGCTTGTAGTAAATATTGGTCGATAACCTATCCCCAGAGATGGAGACGGAGAAGTCGAGGAAGGGAAGGGAAGAGTCCGAGATGGACCATGTGAAGGTGAGGGAAGGGTTTATGACAGTTGCCCTTGAGAAGGTGGTGGTGAGCTGCCTTATTGAACTGCTGCAGTCCATGTGGTGAAGGTGCTCCCACAGTGCTGCTGGGGGGGGGGGAGTTCCAGGATTTTGACCCAGCTACAATAAAGGAACGGCGATATACTTCCAAGTCACGATAGTGTGCAACTTGGAGGTGGTGGTGTTCCCATGCACCTGCTGCCCTTGTCCTAGGTGGAACAGGTCGTGGGCTTGGGAGGTGCTGCCAAAGAAGCCTTGGCGAGTTGCTGCAGTGCATCTTGCAGATGGTACACACTGTAGCCACGGTATGCTGCTGGTGGAGGGAGTGAATGTTTAAGGTGGTGGATGGGGTGCCAATCAAGTGGACAGCTTTGTCTTGGATGGTGTTGAGCTTCTTGAGAGTTGTTGGAACTACACTCATCCAGGCAAGTGGCGAGTACTCCATCACACTCCTCACTTGTGTCTTGTAGATGGTGGAAAGGCTTTGGGGAGTCAGGAGGTGAGACACTCTCCACAGAATACCCAGCCTCTGATCTGCTCTTGTTGCCACAGTATTTATGTGGCTGGTCCAGTTAAGTTTCTTGTCACTGATGACCCCTGGGATATTGATGGTGGGGGATTTGGCGATGGTAATGCCGTTAAATGTCAAGGGGCGGTGGTTAGACAAACGCTTGTTGAAGATAGTCATTTCCTGGCACTTGTTTGGCACAAATGTTACCTGCCACTTATCAGCCCAAGCCTGAATGTCATCCAGGTCTTGCTGCATGCGGCATGGACTACTTCATTATCTGAGGAGATGCGAATGGAACTGAACACTGTGCAGTCATCAGCGAACATCCCCATTTCTGACCTTATGATGGAGGGACGGTCATTGATGAAGCAGCTGAAGATGGTTGGGCCTAGGACACTGCCCTGAGGAACTCCTGCAGCGATGTCCTGGGACTGTGATGATTGACCTCCAACCACCACAACCATCTTCCTTTGTGCTAGGTATGACTCCAGCCAGTGGAGAGCTTCCCCCCGCAAATCCAATTGACTTCAGTTTTACTAGGGCTCCTTGATGCCACACTCGGTCAAATGCTGCCTTGATGTCAAGGGCTGTCACTCTCACCTCACCTCTGGAATTCAGCTCCTTTGTCCATGTTTGGACCAAGGCTATAATGAGCTCGGGAGCCGAGTGGTCTTGGCGGAACCCAGACTGGGCATCAGTGAGCAGGTTATTGGTGAGTAAGTGCCGCTTGATAGCACTGTCGATGACACCTTCCATCACTTTGCTGATGATTGAGAGTAGACTGATGGGGTGGTAATTGGCTGGATTGGATTTTCCTGCTTTTTGTGGACCAGACATACCTGGGCAGTTTTCCACATTGGCAGATAGATGCCAGTGTAATAGCTGTAATGCAGCATCTTATAATCTGTCTGTTCCGTGGTATAATGCTCCTGTCATAAACCCTGTATTCTCAAGGCACACTGCATTGCCACTAAAGATCTGCTATTACTTTGAAGGGATAATTACAAGTCTTAGCCCTTTTCGGGCTACTGCAGATCAGGCATATTCCCCAGATGTTCACCTTCAACTAAAGTTAAAGATAGCCAAATTCTATAAGATGCTTAAATGGGTCTAAAGGTTCAGACTATCTCTCCCTAAAGGAAAGGAATGTCGTGAAGATGTTACTGTTCTCCGGATAGCACTTTTAATAAGTTTAACTGGACTGTAACCTTATGGATATTATGAGGGTCCGGAATACCCCCCAGAATTCTGCAACTCCTTACAAAAGTGTGTACAGAAATTGGGTTTGTGAGATTGATACAGAAATACTCTGTGAGACAATTCTAAAAATATATAGATTTATTTAAGAGCTGACATTCAGTTAACAGCTGTTGATTCAGTCGCAACATTAACAATTCAAAATACAAATAGTTTACATTTCTTATCAGAGATCCTTATTCTCAAATCTTAACTTCGTTACATTTCCACACTTCTACTTATTCTTAATCCAGAATATCCACCAAAATCAAATACCTTGATTACCCGAGACTCAAAGTTGTAGGCTTACAGAGTGGTTCTGAAGCCGGGAATCGCTTGCTCGTCTCCAGCGACTTCTGACTTTCCATTTGAAAAGCTGTTATCTTTTATACTCTTTAAAGTATATTGTGTATATTTAGTGGTTTATTCTTTGAAGTTTCCTGCTGATGTAAGCTAATTATCTTATTCATTTTCTCTGTTGAATTCTTACTGATCTTATTGTCAATTTAGCTGCTGCATGTATAATTATGTCTCTGTGTTTAGGTGTTTCAAAAACCATCATAAAAACAATATGACAGTAGTATTTATTTGATGTCATTCTTATCGAAGATCTTTCATTCAATTCTTTAATATTGGCTTAACTGGTTTTAGCAGATGTTGTGACTCTGTGGTGTTCCAAGTTCAATACCAAAACAATGTAATTGCTTGGTGTATCTATTGAAGTTATATCTTCAAAGTGTTCTATTGGTATCATATTTACAATATGTAAATTAAAACCACTTTAACCAGGGTGTTTCATGCATTTCTAGCTATCGCAATTGGTTGCATATTTAATCTTATGTTTCCTGTCTTCCAAGTTTAACATAAAAACTATTTGACCAGCAGTTGTTTCTTTTACTTGATGTCATCTTTTCAAAGGCACATGCCTCTTTTAATGTTTCTGTGTTCCTGTTCAACGTGTTAGTTTTTAACACTTTACTTGGGTCATTCCATTGTGTTTCTCCCAAACGCCAGACCTTTTGGAAGCGCCAAACTGCTATTTCAATAGGGCCATTGTTTTAGCATTAACAATCAATTCCCATTTCAAAGCTTGTTGTGTTTACAACTTGTATTATCAAACCATCCCATCTCAGAAGCCTGTTTTCTGTTTGCAGTCTGTGTCTCCGAGGCTTTAGATTTTTAAACCCAGTATATCATGTATTAATAAATATCATAATTATGTTCATATTATGTTGTAGCTCCTGAAATATGGCTTATTCCATCACAACTTCATATATCTTTATGCTGGGAACATAATTGAGATGGAGATCTAGGAGACAGAGCAATAAAACTGATTCTGACATTTGGCCTTGTATTAAGGATTAAAAGGTTTAACAACTTAAAGACTGGTGGCATCAGGAGGTGCTCAGTTCACTCATCCTTTGGATTTGGTCCTGTGAATAAGCTACTTTTTAATTCTGGAAAATAAACTTTTTTAGACAGCATGAGTTGTATGTCTTGTTGAAATAATTATACAAAGCTGTGTGCGACTATTAGATGCAATTAGAATGTATCCATGAATAAATGATCCAAGGCTGTAATTTAATTGAGTGATTAAATGAAGCAACAAACTCTGAGCTGCATGAATATCACAGGAGCCACAAGGTAAAACTATAACCTAGAAATCATTCGGTTTATGTGGGCTTCTGTTTTTTTAACCATTGTCATATTACACATGGCTTTTTATTACTCCCTTCAGAACCTGAGGTAATCTGACCAAAGCGCAGTATGGTATCCATTGTCATAATTAATAGAAATCATGAATGCAGAATTCCATGAGTAAGAACTGAGAACAGATCTGAGTTGCTTTCCTTCCCATTAAGAGTAAATTGTGTCCCACAGCTGCCCGTTGTGGAAGGAGATGTTCTGTGGGGTCATGTGGGCTACGTTTGACATCTGTCAAAAGTGGCAAAAGAAACAAAAGTGCCACTTGATGTATAAACCGTTCGCTGTCTCACCCTGAAATTAAGTGGCAGCTAATTTGAGCAATTTTAATATTTGACCGTGTAACATGTTGACACCTCTTTAGGAAACAATTATAAAGCTTAATCTCTGGTCTTAATCTCTGCAATTTAATCTCTGCAACAGCTAATTGGGTGACCTTCTAAGCACATAACTGTTCTTTAAACCTGGCAGGAGAATGAGTGAGTAATACAATGTGAAAATAATCATAACTGCTCTCCAGTGCTCGAGTTGCTAATTGGCAATTTCTGGTCTATGCTGAGTTAATTGTTCTCAATGGGGGCAGGAGTGTGACAATGGCCCTCACACCCAGGGGTAAGAAAGGAAATCAAAATCACAGTGAGCTTGCTCCTCATTTGCTGCCCAGTAATTTATGCTGGGAAACATGCATATGTGATTTCTGTTGAGAAAGGGATCGGGGTTTGGCTCTGTCCCAATGACATGTTGACATTTGCTAGCCTTGCATGTGGAGATTGGACTACAAGATGACAGTTGATATTTATAGACCAGACCTAATGTGAATTGGAGAGGAAGGAAAAAGATATTGCATATTTATTTAATTAAAAATATTTATTTTAACAAATGCCCTGTTTTCAGTACAGCTTTTCTGTTGATGACCTTGAACAACATAGTTGCCGGTAAAATTTAACAATTCCTCCAAATTTGTTGCATGTAGAGTCAAAACTAAAAAAAAACTTTAAAAAATATTTTAAATTAAGATCAGTAGAGGGCGCTAATGATCTATTTACCCTTGTGTAACATTACCCATATTTGTATAGTCATGTAAAGGTCCAGACTGAGAATACATACATTTTTAAATTTTGTGGCAATAATACATATTGGTGTACCGTTTTTTGATCCAAATAGAATTGGCGGTTTCCAACACATTCTTGTGTGGAATGGTATTTTGTGTAATGTTCACCCAGAAGAATTTGCTCAAATGAAACGTGCAAATAGGAGGCGGTTATGAAAAGTATCTTGGATAACTGCTGACTAGCCAGGTTAATCATACAATATGGCGTCTATTGCTTAAAATCACCAAACTCATACATAAATGCAGTAACATATTTGTTTTTTTCATGATGGGGTGCAGCCACCCTCCAGCACCCCATCCAAATGGCTATTCTTCATTTGTGAACCTAGGCAATTGGCAGGCTATTCAACTGTGGGGTTTATTACAACTGAGCCTGATCCTGACCTCATCTGTCCACATACACAACTAGTTTCCAGCACAGCTTACTGGATAATGATCAGAATGGCTCCCTTTTTTGTTCTCCCCCTGCCCCCACCCCATTTCTTTCCTGCCCCATCCTAGTAGCACTGAGGCCAATTGAAGCCCCCCTAAGGGCTGCTCGAAGAATAGATAGCCCACTGCAGACTAGGGATCAAACCTGGCACCCTCCTGAGGCGTATGACTCAGTACCATTTTTGGAAAGGCATTTTACTCACTGGGTCAGAAGTTCCCAGAAGTTGAAACTTAAAAGGGAAAGGCCAATTATTCATTCTAATGGTTGTGATGAAATTGGCTTTGGCAGTTTTCCTGTATTGCCGAGGAGAATATGACTCCACAATATAAACTGCTGTATATTAGGAACCTGCACTACATCAAAAATGAGAAAATTAAGCCTGCGACAGAATTTACCTGGGGCTTTTTAGCAAACGCATCTTGTCCTAGTTTTCATTATTACAGCTTATAGTGAAGATGTCATGATCATTTTAGCTTCCACATCATAAAACTCATGTTTTACCTTAGTCTGCTGTGAGACAATTTTCCTTTAGAAAATCAGTATAGCTAACTGCAGAGACTATTAAAAATACCTTGAAATGTTATGAGTTGATTACTTTAAATCCTTTTATAATAAAGTCTGTATTTCTTGGAGGTGTTTTATGAATCTGTCCCTTGGTGTCAGCCAAGCCTACATTGCTGGAATAAGTTGTGGGCAGTACAGTGCTGCCTTTATAGCTCATAGCAAATATTCACTTATTTCATAAATGACTCAATTTTTGTTGCCTAACCAATAACTTAAAAAAAAAAGCAAATCTTTTTTCCCAGTTTTTAATTTTCATATTTCAAGAAAGGAGACGACAGGAGCGCAGGAAAAAAAACTGGCATAAACTGGTTGGGCAAATTGGTCTGTTTCTGTGCTGCAACATTCTCTGATTCTAAGATTGCTTTAGTCGTTGCCTCTTTCATTCAAATTGAAATTGGGTAAAAAAAAATGTATCTTTCAATTTAATTGCTCAGTTTAACTTGAATACAGTGGCTCTTTCGTGAGTGAGTGATGTGTGGAGATGAACAAAAGAGAACATCTATATATTTTTTAAGAAGGCACCAAAGTTCATCTATGTTTTTAATATTTGTTATTGGGACCTGGAGACACTGACAAGGTTGTATTTATTGCCTATCCCCAGTTGCTCTGAAAAGATCCTTCTCCTTGAACTGCTACAGTCCTTGTGGTGACGGTGCTCTTACAGTTGCATTAGGGAGGGAATTCCAGGATTTTGATGCAACAGTGACACAGGAAAAGCAGTTTGTGTCCACGTCAGAATGGTTGTGTAACTTAGGTGGGTGGGAACTTGGGGGTGATGATGTTCTCCTGGCGTTGCTGCTCCTGTCCTTCTAAATGCTGAAGGTCATGGTGCTGGGAGGTATTGCTGAAGTAAGCTTGGTAATTTGCTGCTGTGCGTCCTGTAGATTGTACATATTACAGCCATACTGCGCTGGTGGTGGAGGGGGTGAATATTGAGTTCAGTGGCAGGATCGCCAATCAAGTGGACTGCTCTGATCTGGATAGTGTCTAGCTTTTTGAATGTTGCAGCTGCACCCATCCAGGCAAGTAATGATCACCTAAAATAAAAACAGAAAATGCTGGAAATACTCAGCAGGTCAGGCAGCATCGGCAGAGAGAGAAACAGAGTTAACGTTTCAGGTCGATGACCCTTCGCCAGAACTGGAAAAAGTTGGAGATGTAACAGATTTTTAAGCAAGTGTAGGGGCAGGGAAAGGGGAGAGGGGAGAAAAGAACAAAAGGGAAGGTCTGTGATAGGATTGAAGGCAGGAGTGGTTAAAAGACAAAAGGGATGATGGTGCAAGGCAAAAGGAGATGGTAATGATCACCTTCCTGATTTAAACGGCACCTAAATATCCGGAATTCTCTATTAACCGGCAAAATTCTCACTCTGAAAACAACACCTCAATAACCGGCAATGTTGCCGAGTCCGAGTCTGAGTTTCCCGCGGTGGCCGAGTTAGTCAGTGGGGGTAGTTCTCCAAACTGCCACTACTCGGCTTCTTGGCGCTGTCGGAAGTCGGAACACCTCAATACCCCTGTAACAGGAGTCTGACTCTCCCACGCTGCCAGTAGTCTCTTCTGATCCGCCATTTTACAGGGGCACTATTTGTCTCCCACGCTGCTGGTAGTCATTGCATTGCATTACCCTCAACTGGCAGTACTGTACTTAATCAAGCATCTTCCACCATCCATTTAACACAACATTCTGTAGGTGAGTACCCAATTACTGTATACTGCACATTTCTTGATTTTTTAAATTTTTCTTTGTTAATAATAGCCTCGGTAGATAACCCTCTCCGTCATCCGGAATTTTTGATCAATCGGCAACACGCCGGTCCCGGCAGCGCCGGATATCAAAGAGTTTCCTGTCCGTTGATGGTGGAAGGTTTGACGATAGTGCTGCTGTTGAAGGTCTGTAGTGGACGTCTGGGCCTTCTCTTGTTGGTCAAAGTCATTATCTGGCACTTATGTGGCATGAATCCTACCCGCCACTTGATAGCCCGAGCCTAGATGTTTTCTACGTCCTGGTGTAGGCTGGCATGGGACTAGGTCATTTACGCCATTTCGCCGAGATTTCAGCTGATCTTATTCTAAAGTTGCTGTGGGAGATCGGTAGGACCACGCAGAAATTCCATTCTGTTATCTGGCGTGAACCGCACTCCATGAATAAAGGTTTGAAACCTTTGAGTCAGCTTAACTGGACATAGAATTTTTTTACAAAAAGAAAATACTGTAGATGCTGGAAATCTGAAATAACAACAGAAAATGCTGGAGACACTCAGCAGGTCAGGCAGCATCTGTGAAGAGAGAAACAGAGTTAACGTTTCAGCTCGATGACCTTTCGTCAGAACTGGGATTTTTAAAATAAAAAACAGATTTTTTTTAGACACCACACGTGAGTAATGCAAGCAAGTGATACATTTACATGTCTACACACTCCCGTAGAAGACTCATCGGGGTTCAGGAGCTCACTTATTTGAAGTCGTTCCTAACTCGGAGTTAATTTAAACAAGGGTTTCATAGCATATTTACACCTTTACTTGAAACATACCTACTTGTACAGTTTCTTTGTTTGCGATTATCAGTCAGGAATCCTGCCTTAGGTGATGTCGCATGAGTAGTTTTGGCATGAAGCAGTGTGAGATAAGGGGCCCCATTGCTTATCTATGCTATTCCTCTAGGCTGCTGAATCGTTCCACACTCATTATCTGTACTGTACTTTACACTAACTGTCCTTGTTCTGTTTTATTACCACCTCCCTGATTCTAACCCTCCATACCATTCAGCACACAACACTTTTCCTTTGCCTTATATGCTAACTATCCCATCATGCATTATATTTATGATAATGTAGGAATCGATCTATCCCTAACTGAAGCACTGAAGTCGAGTCAGTTCAATAATTCAACTGAATTTAATCAAACAAGTGAACAAAACAAAAACATGCAGGAGCAACAGCAAACAGGTCTTTTCAGCAGCTTGTTACACGAGGTCTGCTCTTAGAACCTCCCACTCTCTGACGTCATGACGTCATCACGTTTCCTGCCGTTCGGGTCATCACGTGACCAACGTGATGACGTCATCACGTTGTTTCAGGGCTTTTGCAGAAAGCTTATTTACACTCAGCCAACAAACACAGATGCTGTAGCATTGGGTTAAAGACAGTTATGCATTTGTACAGAAGATCATTGGTGGTTTTGCCACATGCGCCCCCCCAGAAGTGTCTTTAATCGCAAAGGTCAATCGCAGAGGAGGTTGGACAATCCTGTCGGAGCGACTCCGATATTCCCGGAGAGGAGTGGATGGTGCAGGAGATGAGCTGGGTTGCGGGGCCAACGGGCCAGGCGCGGCGCTCGCGGGTGGTCGGCCACGACGTGGCTGCTGCGCTGCCTCGACTGGTTGCTCGAGATCCAGGTGTGCAGCCTTGAGGCAGTCCATGGAAATGTGGTCGATTTACCTCCGACGTCCACTAGAAAACTCTTGGCGCCCGCCTGCAGTACTCGGAAAGGGCCTGCGTATGGAGGCATGAGAGGACTACGGTGGGCATCCTGTCGGACGAAAACAAATTTAGCCCTCATAAGCTCCAGCGGAACATGTGACGCGGGCAGTCAGTGCTGTGAAGTCGGAATGGGCCGGAAAGAGTGCGCTGCGGCCCAGTGAGCCTCCAGTTGTTCAGCTGCTGACCACGGACGCGTCGGTGACGGAAGAAAGTCGCTGGGCACCCTGAGCGGCTGGCCATAAACTAGTTCAGCGGCCATTGCCTGCAGGTCCCCTTTAGGCGCTGTGCGCAACCCAAGCATCACCCATGGCAGCTTATCCACCCATGCGGTCCCTTGGAGGGTAGTCCGCAGCAACGCCTTCAAAGAGCGGTGAAAGCGTTCGCATAACCCGTTGGCCTGCGGATGGTAAGCCGTGGTCCGATGGAGCTTGGTGCCCAAACCTGAAGCCACGGCGTTCCACAAAGCAGACGAAACTGCGGCCCGCGGTCTGACGAAATGTCCGATGGAACGCCGAAACGAGCAACCCAGGACGAAAGAAAAGCTCGGGCGACATCTGCGGAGGTGGTGGACGTTAAAGGAATGGCTTCCGGCCACCTGGTGGTACGGTCGACGATTGTCAAAAGATGCGTAAACCCTTGTGACGGCGGTAGTGGGCCCACGAGGTCGACATGAACGTGATCGAATCGCCGCTCCGGTACCTCGAAAATGGCGACAGGAGCTTTGACGTGGCGCTGTACCTTCGCCCTCTGGCACACAACGCAGGTCTTGGCCCAGTCGCGCACATCTTTTCTCATTCCCCTCCAGACGAATTTGGACGTTAACAATTTCTGTGAAGCCCGCACGCCCGGGTGTGCATGTCCGTGAACGACATCGAATACTTTCCTGCGCCAGGACAATGGAACGATCGGGCATGGGTCTCCCAGGGTGACGTCGCAGAGCAAGGAGGTGCCGGCCGAATGGAAAGGCACATCTGCTGGCTGCAGGCAGGACGAATCAGAGTGGAAAGCTTGCGTTTCCGGGTCAGTCGCTTGGTCAGCTGCCATGAGCGAATAATCGAGCCCCAGTTGGATGGCCTGGACGGTCGCATGTGAGAGGCAGTCGGGAACCACGTTGTCCTTCCCAGCCACGTGCCGGATGTCGATGGTAAACTCAGAAATGAAGGTGAGTTGTTGTTGCTGCCGGGCTGACCATGGCTCAGTCGTCTTGGCCATGGCAAACGTCAGGGGCTTGTGATCGACAAACGCGGTGAATTGGCGTCCTTCCAATAAAAAACGAAAGTGGCGGATGGCCAGGAACAACGCCAACAGCTCCTGGTCGAACGTGATGTAGCTACGTTCGTTACTACGCAGCTGGCGACTAAAAAACGCCAGCGGTTGCCATGTCCCATCGACCCATTGCTCTTGCACGGCGCCGACGGCGTAGTCCGACGCATCCGTCATGAGCACGATGGTGGCGCCAGGCAGCGGGTGCGCCAACATGGTCACGTTGGCGAGGGCCTCCTTCGTGTCCCCAAAAGCGCAGTCCATCTCCGGCGTCCAAGACAAAGGTTCTTTCCCCGACTTCCCTCGGAGTGCCTCGTAGAGCGGCCGCATGAGCTGTGCGGCCCGGGGGACAAATCGATGGTAAAAATTTACCATGCCGAGGAATTCTTGGAGTGCTTTGACGGATTGTGGCCGTGGAAACGCAGCGATGGCTGCCACTTTCGCCCGGAGTGGCAGTGCCCCTTCTGCCGTGATGCGGTGTCCCAGAAAATCGATCTGCCTCAGTCCGAATTGACACTTGTGTGGATTAATTATAAGGCCATGCTCCTGGAGGCGGCGGAAAAGGATGCGCAGGAGTCGTAGATGCTCCTCCTTTGAAGCGTTGGCGACGAGGATGTCATCAAGGTACACGAAAAGGAATTTGAGGTCCCGTAGCACCGAATCCATGAGGCATTGGAACGCCTGCGTCGCATTTTTGAGACCGAAAGGCATTTGTAAGAATTCGAAAAGTCCAAACGGGGTAATGACCGCCGTCTTCTGGACATCCTGGGGATGGACGGGCACCTGGTGGTACCCCCGGACGAGGTCGATCTTGGAAAAAAACGAATTGCCTGCTAAATGATCGGAAAAATCCTGGATGTACCGTATCGGGTACCGGTCCGGAGTCGTGACCTCATTGAGGCGCCGATAATCGCCGCAGGGCCGCCACCCACCGCCTGGCTTTGGCACGATATGCAGCGGAGACGACCAGGGACTATCGGACCGACGAACGATGCCCAACCGCTCCATGGTAGCGAATTTCGCCTTCGCGGCCTCGAGTTTACTGGCCTCCAAACGTCGAGCGCGGGCATAAACCGGGGGGGGCGGTCGTCGCGATGTGGTGCTCAACACCATGTTTGGCGGTCGTCGCCGAGAAGGTGGGTCGAGTGAGCTCCGGAAATTCCTTGAGCAGGCGGGTGAAGTCGTCGGGCGTCGACTCGGCGCAGGCGAGCGCGGGGGCCGTGCCTGAGCCCCGAAAACAGGGGATGGGGGCCCATGAGGTGGCGTGACTCAGGCAGCGATTACGTACGTCGACCAGTAGGTTATTAGCACAGAGAAAGTCAGCGCCGAGGATTGCAAGTGGTATTTTGGCGGTTATAAACTCCCAGTGGAAGAGTTGCCCGCTGAGACACAACCGGATTCGCTGCATCCCAAACGTACAGATAGCGCTGCCATTGGCAGCCTGTAGTGGAGTACCACGCCTCCCGGACCCGACGTCGAGGGGCGAAGCGGGGAGGATGCTGTACTGGGCGCCCGTGTCGCACAAGAACCGCCGGCCCGAAATGGCGTCGGTGATATACAACAATTTCCCGGAATCACCAACGGTCATTGTGGACGCGAACCCGACCTCGGTGTCGTTCTTCCGTTCTCGCGCACGGTTTTGCTACTTTCTCAGTGCCGGTGGCACGAAACTACATGGGGGTCGGCAGTATCTGGCTTTTGGTCCAAACCGGGCGTGGTAGGCCGGTCTGTGGAGGTGCCGAGGCGGGGTTCCTCGAGGCGGGACGCTTCGAAGTGGCACAGTACTGTTGCATCACCGCGTGAATGGTGTCGGCTTCGGCCGCGAGCGCTACGCCGTCCGTAGCCTCCGACCTGGCGAGGGCTGCTTGTACCTGCTCAGGGAGCTGGCTCAGGAACAGTTCCCGAAACAGAAAACACTGTGGCTCAGACCCGAGGAGTGTGAGCATTTGGCTCATCAACTCGGAAGGCTTAGCGTCGCCTAACCCGGGGAGTGCGAGCAAACGTCGTGCGCGCTCCGCTTTTGTGAGACCGAATATTTGCATAAGGCGCGCCTTAAGCATTTCATACTTGTCATCCACGGGCGGGTTCTCCAGCAGGCTGATGATTCGGGAAGCCGTCGAGCTGTCCAGTGCGGAGACCACGTAAAGGTAACGGGTCTGATCCAGCACGATGTTCCGAAGTTGGAACTGAGGCTCCACTTGCACGAACCAGGAGGCTGCCTGTCGTTCCCAAAATTGAGGGAGCTTCAAACTCGCTGCATTCACATCCATCTTGTTCTCGAACTTTCCTCCGTGAAAATCGTCCGCGAAGCTTCGTGGTCACCAATTTGGGAATCGATCTATCCCTAACTGAAGCACTGAAGTCGAGTCAGTTCAATAATTCAACTGAATTTAATCAAACAAGTGAACAAAACAAAAACATGCAGGAGCAACAGCA
Source organism: Somniosus microcephalus (assembly GCF_052327205.1). Taxonomy (NCBI): domain Eukaryota; kingdom Metazoa; phylum Chordata; class Chondrichthyes; order Squaliformes; family Somniosidae; genus Somniosus; species Somniosus microcephalus. Next base: position 242,284,400 of record NC_140989.1, on the reverse strand, counting down.
AACAGGTATTTTCAGCAGCTTGTTACACGAGGTCTGCTCTTAGAACCTCCCACTCTCTGACGTCATGACGTCATCACGTTTCCCGCCGTTCGGGGCATCACGTGACCAACGTGATAATGTCATCACGTTGTTTCAGGGCTTTTGCAGAAAGCTTATTTACACTCAGCCAACAAACACAGATGCTGTAGCATTGGGTTAAAGACAGTTATGCATTTGTACAGAAGATCATTGGTGGTTTTGCCACAATAAGCTATTTAGCCTATCTTGTTATCCTATCCCGCACAGGCGCACAGTCCCGCATAGGTGAATTATCCCATAGGCGTACTATCCCACACAGGCATACTAACCCGCACTGCCATACTATCCTGCACAGGTGTACTAACCCACACAGGCGAACTAACCCACACAGGCGAACGCCATGTGAGTTGGGGACTTGTCATACAGAAATATATCAGTAATGTCAGGTCACATTTTCCCTTTTTAATGCTTTAGATAATTCTGATTATTGTTAGCTCACGCCTCTCCAATCCAGGCGACACATACTGGGGTTTATTATCTCAGGTGTTGAATCCCCTGGCCCCCACAATATCCCATCCAAGTGGGAAATTTTCATTTGTGAACTTAAATTGAGAGTATCAGCAAACTCTTCCATCAGAGGGGCATCCCAGCCAACCCCCATTCTGTCTTCACTTGGCATCCACACATACATATACCAGCAGGGGTCACTAGATAACCATCATCAACAGCAACTATGGTCGAATATTATTTCCCCACTCCCTCGCCCAGAAGCCTGTCTGAGAGCTCAGTCAGTACAGACCTGGTATCCAACCTGGAGTTTACTGATCTGTATGACTTGATACCCTCTCGCCTCTGAGTCAGAAGGTTGTGGGTTCAAGTCCCACTCCAGGGACTTGAGCACATAAAGCTAGGTTGAAACTTCAGTGCAGTGCTGAGGGAGTGCTGCACTGTCGGGGGCGCCGTCTTTTGGATGAGACGTTAAACCGAGGCCCCATCTGCTCTCTCAGGTGGACGTAAAAGTTTCCATGGCACTATTTTGAAAAAGAATAGGGGAGTTATCTCCGGTGTCCTGACCAATATTTATTCCTCAATAAACATAACAAAAACAGATTATCTGGTCATTGTCACATTGCTGTTTTGTGGGAGCTTACTGGCGCAAATTGGCTGCCACGTTTCCCACATTACAACAGTGACTACACTCCAAAAGTACTTCATTGGCTGTAAAGCACTTTGAGATGTCCGGTGGTTGTGAAAGGCGCTATATAAATGTAAGTCTTTCTTTCTTTTTACCCCTCTGAACCAGGAGGGATCCGAATTTTTTAATGATTATTGCATTTCAAAACAACGATTTCACAACAGTTGTGTACATGTATTATAAGGAAGAACGAAGTTGCATTTGTATAGCGCTTCACAACCTCAAGGTGTCCAATAATGCTTTGCAGCCAACGAAGGCACTGTTGTAACGTAGGGAAACGCAGCAGCCAATTTGTGCACAGCAAGGTCCCACGAACAGCAATGTGATAATGACCAGATCATTTGTTTTTGGTGATGTTGGTTGAACATAAGAATATAAGAAATAAGAGCAGGAGTCGGCCATTTGGCCCTTCGAGCCTGCTCCGCCATTCATTAAGATCATGGCTGACATTCTACCTCATCTCCACTTTCCTGAACTATCCCCATATTCCTTGATACCCTTAATATTCAAAAATCTATCGATCCCTGTCTTGAATATACTCAACGACTGAGCCTCCACAGCCCTCTGGGGTAGAGAATTCCAAAGATTCACCACCCTCTGAGTGAAGAAATTGCTCCTCATCTCAGTCCTAAATGGCCAGGGGAAACATCCTCCCTGCATCTACTCTGTTAAGCCCTGTAAGAATTTTGTATGTTTCAATAAGATCACCTCTCATTCTTCTAAACTCCAGAGAATATAGGCCTAGTCTACTCAATCTGTCCTTATAGGACAATCCCCCTATCCCAGGAACCAGTCTGGTGAACCTTTGTTGCACTCCCTCTATGGCAAGTATATCCTTTCTTAGGTAAGGAGACCAAAACTGTACACAATACTCCAGGTGTGGTCTCACCAGGGCCCTATATAATTGCAGTAAGATGTCTTTACTCTTATACTCAAATCCTCTTGTAATAAAGGCCAACATACCATTTTCTTTCCTAATTGCTTGCTGTACCTGCATGTTAACTTTCAATGATTTGTGTACAAGGACACCCAGGTCCCTCTGAACACCAACATTTCCCAATCGCTCACCATTTAAAAAATACTCTGCTTTTCTATTTTTCCTACCAAAGTGGATAACTTCACATTTCTCCACATTATATTCTATTTGCCATGTTCTTACCCATTCACTTAGCCTGTCTATATCCCCTTGAAGCCTCTTTGCATCCTCCTCAGAACTTACATTCCCACTCAGCTTTGTATCATCAGCAAACTTGAATATATTACATTTGGTCCCCTCATCCAAATCATTGATATAGATTGTGAATAGCTGAGGCCCAAGCACTGATCCTTGTGGTATCCCACTAGTTACAGCCTGCCAACCCGAAAATGACCCGTTTATTCCCACTCTCTGTTTTCTGTCCATTAACCAATCCTCAATCCATGCTAGTATATTACCCCCAATCCCATGAGCCCTAATTTTGTTTAATAACCTCTTGTGTGGCACCTTATCGAATGCCTTCTGAAAATCCAAATACACCACATCCACTGGTTCCCCCTTATCTATTCTGCTAGTTACAATCTCAAAAAACTCTAATAGATTTGTCAAACACGATTTCTCTTTCATAAATCCGTGTTGGCTCTGCTCAATCCTATTATTATTTTCTAAATGCCCTGTTACCACGTCCTTAATAATAGATTCCAGTGTTGAGAGAAAAATATTGACCAGGACACTGGGAGAACTCCTCTGCTCTTCTTCGGAAATGCCTTGGGATCCCTTACATCCACCTGACAGGTTAGACGGGGCCTCGGTTTAACGTCTCATATGAAAGATGGCACCTCTGACAGTGCAGCACTCCCTCAGCACTGCACTGGAGCGTCAGCCTAGATTATGTGCTCACGTCTCTGGAGTGAGTTTTGGATCCGCAACCTTCCGACTCAGAAGGTGAGAGTGCTCTCCACTGCGCCATGTCTGACACTTTTATGCACTTTTTTGGCAGTTAGCTGTAAAGTATATCACTTGTTCCTAAAGATAGATTATTCAAATATGGTTGGAGAGGACCGAGGTGGAGAGAAGGGAGGGGATGAGGAGTAGGATGGGGGAAGAGGAGAGGGTTGGAGGGTGATTAATGGTTTCCATTAGGTCTGTTCTGACGCTGTAGTGGCGTGTTCCTGGCTGTGAATATTACTCAATGGGAGTGCAATGTTGATGAATTGGTGTGAGAGCAGGGTCTCGGGGAGAGGGGTGGGTGGACGGAGGTCAACTGCTGAAATATTGCTCTGGGGAAGGGGTGGCAGGTGAAGGAACTATGCTCAGTATGAAGGTGTTGGATGGGTATAACATTTTGTTCAGTTGTAGGGGGATGATGGTCAATGGGGTCGGTAAGTGAGGTTCAAAATGCTGCTCATTTGGGGAAGGAACAGGGGTTGGATGTGACGGTACTTCTCAATGTTGGGCAGGAACGGCAAAGACCGGCACATTGCTCTGTGGAGGTGGGACGTGAGCAACAAATGATACTGCATGAAATGATGAGGGCTATATGCTACTGGAGTCCACCGGGAGGGACAAGAGTGTTGCAACTGTGCCCATCACCTCAGGGTTTGAGATCAGACAATTGAACTGCTCAGAGACTGAGGGAACTCCCAAACAAGTTAGCAGGTGGGCAGGCCAGCATAGAGGGTCCTGTGGGTAATTAATGAAGGCTGGAGGTCGGGAGGTGCATAACGGGCATGTGTGTGAATGGGATTGGCCAAGTACGCGGGGAGGGGTACTGCACTGGAGTGTCAGCTTAGACTTTGTGCTCAAGTTGTGGGGTGGGGCTTGAACTCACAACCTTCTGACTCAGAGGCAAAAGTGCTACCCACTGAGCCAAGGCTGACACTGTCTGAATTTTAGTACTTTGTACTGTGTATGATTCATGAACACCACCCTCTTTCCCCCTCCCAACACCTACCGGAAAAAACGCAAAGCATTATGTGGTACAACATTGTTTATTTCACTTTCTCTTAGTATTTTCATTTGGAGAAAATCAAAGACCTGTACACAAATAGTTTATGTGCAAAAGCAGTGCTAGACAGCAAATTATGTTGTGATGGCAAAAACAAAACTTTAGCGCAACATGGCTGCAAGTATTCCGTCCCAGTTTGGAGTCTGTACTGCAACAGAGCTGAACAGTGACCAGCTGCAAATTGTCACTGGAAATTTTCAGCAACGCAAATGCTGTAAGAGAGCATGTTTCAATGTTGAGATTTATTTAGGTAGAGAACTCGTTAACATTCAGCGCATTAGTAATCACCGTCAAAAGGTTTACCAAATCCTTTTACAAGCCCCAGATGTCTATTAAAATTCCAATTTAATGTGCAGGCTTTATTGTTCATCTAGAATTCGGCTTTTGTAAAAAAAATTCAAATAATTTTCTTGAAAGTTTTTATTACTATAATGTAAACTTCCTTTATACAGTGACACATGCCTGACGGTGTATTAATTGCACAAAAAAGGCCCAGTACAATCCTGAGTGGAGCTGCATGCTGCTCTAGTCCCAAAATGTTTCAATGTGAAGTCAGCTTGACATTGTTACAAAGGGCAATCACGTGTTTTCTCAAACAAAATCAGTATGAATTCTTCCTCATACAGAGACTTTTCAAATAGAATAATTTATGGATATGTACAATAAATAATTTATACAATAAACATAAAACACTTGTGAATCTCACACAAATGTCCCATCACTTCTCACTGCAGTGTACACCTTCTCTTTCTTATTCAGCACATTCTTCAATGTCACAGATGCATCTCTTTGTCCAATTCTTTGAAAGGCTTTTGCCTCCAAACCATGCAATCTGGCAATGTCATATCTCACTAATAACCCCTTTTCAACTGTGCTTCCACTTATGCCTTCTGTTTATGACCTCGGCTTGCATTAGGTGCTCTGTTCTGATCTTCCCAAGAGGTGCTCTTTCCAGGTTCACGTCTGGGACTGCTTGTTGGCGTCTGACTGGCTTGTGATTCTTTCTGTTTGTTTGATCAGGTTTAGATACAGTTCTGATCTCAGGAACCTGGCGTAGGAATCTTTCTCCATCAGGTTGTAGATCTTACTCTGTGCCACATCAAAGCTGGAGCGGGTGGGTTTCAGAAGCTGGTTCTTAGTTAAGTCTTTGGTTTCATAATCAATGTTAACCTATTCAGGAGTGAGAGGAGGGAAAAAAATCAATAATCATTCCTTTTGAATCTTAAAATTGCTCTCGCTGAAGAACGAGTTTAGTTTTGCAAGAACTTTTTAAAATAATACATTGCATATGGTCCACAATTACACATAAAGGGACTGACCTCTTTAGGAGCATCTGTTTCTATGAAATCCAGATAAATCTTCTTTGCTTTAGAGGCCTGTTTTGCAGGTGACCTGATTTTCCTGTATTCCTCACAGTCCAACCAGAACTCGATGTTCTCCTCGCTGTACTCTGAGCGGAGGAACGCTCTGAAGGCAGCCAGACCACCTGCAAAAAGAGGGCGAAAAAATTGTAATTGCTGCAAAGCTTTAGTGGTTCTGATTAATTTAAAGATGCAACAAATATGTTCCACATTTTCAATCTTGCAAAATGTTATCACATTTCATGACAAATCGTATATTAGGATTTAAAAAGCAAATCTTAACATTAGAAAAGAAGAGCTTTTGATGTGCGATAATGATCTGAGGGAGGTTTCCTATGATGGATTGATGGGTGTTCAAAGATGCTATTGAGTCATTATCGCTATCTTCCCCCATTTACTTTGCTCTTCTATGGCTAGGAATGTTTAGAGTTCCAAGTCTCCGTCAGGCAATTTGCCAGGAAGCTTGAAATGAGAACCACATGCTTCCAATAGCCCTTTGGACTTGGTTGGACTACAGAGCAACATAGGAAAGGGTTGCCTGGGAGTTGTCGAGAGCCTGGGCAGAAGTTGCTCGGCTGTTAGTTTCTCACAATGATTCCTAAACCGGTGTGTCAGCTTCAGCACCGACCTTGGTACTTTCTAGATGTGGAAAGCAGCAAGCAGGCAAGTGAAGAGCAGCACATCTGTGGACACTTGATCCCATCAGGCACCTATCACCAGTATTGCAAGTTTATTGCTCAGATTAGATTCAGTTTGTTAGATTGATTTAGGTGCTACCTTTTTGCTTCCCATATTTTAGCCACCTTTATAGCATAATGATTTAATGCAGTCGAAAGCTATACGCATAGAACTAGGTTCTTTAGGACTCTCAGGAGGCTTATCTTTTCCCAGAAGGTCATTGACCTTTGAAACAGGTTACCAACTCGTTCAGTGGATGCAGAGTCAAACGGGAGCCAGACAAGCTCCTGTAGGAGGCTGATATTACTGCATACAGAAGGTGGGTGGGATGTTGGATAATGTACTTCGTGGTCATTGTTAGCCCCTGGAACTCGCTTTTGATTACCTTCGGGGGTCAGAGAGGAATTTCCCACATTTATATTTTGCCCTTATGATGTGACGCACTGAGCCATTGGCACAACTCTCGGTTTATCATTTTCTATGAGTGAATTATTTTGCAAGTTTGAAGTTTGTGCTGAAACACTTGAAAACATTTTGCCTATCATCATTGAATAAATCTACATAAACTCTTTTAATTTATAAAAATCCTCCCAGATCGCACTTAGCGAAAACTTTAATTGAATCATTCAAGCAGGATTTCTAGAGCGATCTCATCAAGTGCTGTTGATTTAACACAGTGACTTAATGGAAACCCCTTACAGAGCCCCTATTATGGCAGCACAAAAACACACGCCTACTTACATTTATGAGCAAGCATCTTGTCTAGAGATTGTCTCCATTTCTTCGCTTCCTCTGAGGAGGGTCTGATTGAAAAAAAAAAGAGTACAATGGTTTTCTTTAGTGTTTTGCATTTGACAGAAAAGAGGTCAAGTGTTTTTGGTGGTCGATGACATGGCTTCTAGGTCAGTGACTGGCAGTGTACTCACCTGGACTTTGCTTTTTCTGTCTTGTTTGCTTGAACAGAACCATAAGATTTCTCTGACTTCTGTAGAAAGGTTCCTAACCAGGTCTTAATCCCCTTTGCCCTGGAAATAGAAAATATTATTAGTCGCGAAAAGAAAATCTGATGTTCCTATGGCAATTATGAATTTGTCATTTTTGAAATAAGCATTTTGCAAATGTACTAACTCATTACTGTCATTTCCTTTCTACTAGCCATATAGTTTGCTATTTGAAAGGGATCTGTTTTTCTTTTATTTCCCAGCTGTGTACTTTAAGTTGGATTTAATCAGGTGGTGTCGTCCATGGCTCTACACAAACCTATTTCTCCATCAAAATAACTGCCAGCTCACATCTTCTGCAGATTAACTGCAGCACACCCTGGCTTGTGCCAAAATGGTAAGTTGCAACCCATAAATATTCTGGCGCCGCCGAGAGGGACTAAAACAATTCAAAACTTAAGAATAGATATGACTTTTAAGGTGTTCCTATCTGGATATTAATTTTAACTAAAAAAAGGAAGAGACACAAAACGCTGGAAATGTATAACAGGTCGGTCAGCGTCCGTAAAGCGACAAGACACGGTAATGTTTTTGGGTTCTGACGTAGGGGCGTCATACAAAATATGAACCTGTCTTTTCTTTCAGAGGCTGTTGGACTTGGCTATTTTCAGCTTGATCTGTTTTTATTTCAGATTTCAAGCATTTGCAGATGTTTTTTGATATTTCTGCATTAAAAAAAGAACTTGGGAGAAAGTATGACCTCATTACAATTATAAGCTATGAAAAGGTGTGGATAGACTGGAGAAGCTGGGGTTGTTCTCCTTAGAGCAGAGAAGATTGAGAGGAGATTTGATGGAGGTGTTCAAAATCATGAGGGGTCTAGACAGAGTAGATCGAGAGAAACTGTTCCCATTGGCAGAAGGATCGAGGACCAGAGGACACAGATTTAAGGTGATTGGCAAAAGAACCAAAGGCGACATGAGGAAAATCTTTTTTACGCAGCGAGTGGTTAGGATCTGGAATGCACTGCCTGAAAGGGTGGTGGAGGCAGACTCAATCGTGGCTTTCAAAAGAAAAAAAATTTGCAGGGCTACGGGGAAAGGGCAGGGAAACAGGACTAGCTGAAGTGCTCTTGCAGAGAGCTGGCATGGGCTTGACAGGCCGAATGGCCTCCTTCTGTGCTGTAACTATTCTATGATTCTTCCACTAGCTCCGCTAACCTATGTTGGAATTATAGCTGGACAGCAGACATTGGTTTGAGTCCCACTACAAATTTGATTGACGTGGTCTTTCAACAGTTTATGGAACCCGAGTCCTCGATCGATGAAAATCGATTCAAAATTAAAATCACTTTCAGCTGTTAATTTCCCATAATCCAAGATATTTAAGGAGCTTTTTCCACAGTTATCAAAGCACAAAATGTCTTTTGCATAATGTACGTTTTCAATTTTGGTAATCTAACATAATAGTGGAATTTATTTTTAATGGATTATGAAATTTTAACCAAGTTAAGTTCTCTAGTACAATTGGTGCTGCTACACATCCTTACATCACAGCTTTGTGAAAATAACCCAGATTTACAACCTTAACTTACATAAATAGATAGTGCAGCAAAATCTAAATCCTGAAGTACAGCAAGCTTTAAGCTACTGAATGCATTATTCTTTCTGAAGCCAAAGCAAGTAGTTACTTCAGTAACCTTCCACTATACAAAGACATTCTTCGTACTGAAAACTCGTAACATACCTTTCTAAGCAGCAGCTTGGTAGTGATGATAGTCCTCGGCACATTTTTTATTTTTGCTGGGAGCTGTTAAGTCTCCTTCACAAAATTTCTTCTGGATACAAAAGTCTTACAGATGTACAGACTGACTGCTTCAGCTGGGCTCTGTCTTATATACATGAGCTGGTTGGAGTGGAGCCAGTTGTTTAACCAATCACAGGGTTGCAGGAAGCTGACAAGGTTACACTGCCAACAGCTTAAGACTTGAATGATGACGTTTCCATGCGTGGAATTTCCCAGTCTGATAATATGATCATTTATTAAATATCAAACTATTTATTATTCATATGTACAGATCATTAAGTCTGAAGCTTGTGTAAATACAATTCTTTTTTGATGTTGCAAGAACCTGAATATTAGAAGAGGAGGATTTGCAATTTTTAACTTTCCCTTTAATGCTACTAATTTTACCTACTGTAGAACGGAGAGTCATTTAATGAGCTGAGATGAAGCGGTACATCGAGAGATGATGGTACTTATTAGATGCAGCCCAGTAATTCTCTGTTCTGGGAGTGCAGTATTATCAAAGCAACAATGGGAAGAAAAAGCTTGTAATTACTCTCCTACTTCTTGCTCTTTGTCTGCCGATCCCCTTGTAAAGTGTCTTGGGATGTTTTGTTATGTGAAAGGTGCTATATAAGTGCTAGTTGTACTGTGCAAGTACATCTTTCTGTTGTTGATTTGGGTTTTTCTTTAACCCTTAATATATCTTTTCACAACATTTGATGAGCTAAAATTATAAGTTTATGTTTACCCAGCAGGATGAAAGAAGGTTAAAAACTATTTTGGAAAAGTAACATTTTGAATACAGAATAAAAGAGGGAAACAATTGTACATCCCAGATAAGAATTTATACCAAGGCCCTTTTTTGGAGCACTACCTCCATTGAAAGTGGATTATGAAAACATTCACAAGGACAAACAACGTCAAACAAGTCTGACCTGGTTAAAAATATTCACTCTCAACAGGTTATCCCTTTGGGGATTGAAACACCTCTGCAAACTGTGGGGGGGGGAATGGTTGATTACTATTAAATGTAAAGAAACATAGAAACATAGAAGATAGGAGCAGGAGTAGGCCATTCGGCCCCTCGAACCTGCTCTGCCATTCAATGCGATCATGGCTGATCATCCAAATTCAGTACCTTGTCCCCGCTTTCTCCCCATACCCCTTGATCCCTTTAGCCTTAAGAAATATATCCAACTCCTTCTTGAATATAATTAATGAATTGGCCTCTACTGTCTTCTGTGGTAGAGAATTCCACAGGTTCACCACTCGCTGGGTGAAGAAATTCCTCCTTATTTCTGTCCTAAATGGCTTAACTCTTATCCTTAGACTATGCCCTGGTTCTGGACTCTCTGGCCATCGGGAACATCCTTCCTGCATCTAGTCTGTCCAGTCCTGTCAGAACTTTATAAGTTTCAATGAGATCCCCTCTCATTCTTCTAAATTCCAGCGAGTATAAGCCCAATCGACCCAATCTCTCCTCATACGTCATTCCTGCCATCCCAGGTATCATCCTGGTGAATCTTCGCTGAACTCCTTCCATGGCAAGAACATCCTTCCTCAGATAAGGTGATCAAAACTGCACACAATACTCAAGATGTGGTCTCACCAAGGCCCTGTACAACTGCAGCAAGACATCCTTGTTCCTGTACTCAAACCCTCTCACTACGAAGGCCAACATACCATTTGCTTTCTTAACCGCCTGCTGCACCTGCATGCTTACCTTCAGCGACTGGTGCACAAGGACACCCAGGTCTCGTTGCACTTCCCCTTCTCCCAATCTATTGCCATTCAGATAATAATCTGCCTTCCTGTTTTTGCCACCAAAGTGGATAACCTCACATTTATCCACGCTATGTTGCATCTGCCATGCTTCTGCCCAATCACCCAACCTGTCCAAATCATCCTGGAGTTTCTCGGCATCCTCCTCACAGCAAACATGCCCACCGAGCTTTGTGTCGTCTGCAAACTTGGAGATATTACATCTATATAATAGCAAAATACTGCGGATGCTGGAAATCTGAAATAACAACAGAAAATGCTGGAAATACTCAGCAAGCCGGGCAGCATCCATAGAGAGAGAAACAGAGTTAATGTTTCAGGTCTGGGACCCTTCCTCTAGCTCCCTTGTCTAGATCATTAATATATATTGTGAATAGCTGGGGTCCAAGGACCGATCCCTGCGGTACCCCACTAGTCACTGCCTGCCACTCGGAAAAAGACCCGTTTATTCCAACTCTTTGCTTTCTGTCTGCCAACCAGTTCTCTATCCAAGTCAATACCTTACCCCCAATCCCATGTGCCTTAACTTTACACGCTAATCTCTTATGCGGAACCTTATCGAAAGCCTTCTGAAAGTCCAAATACACCACAGCTACTGGTTCTCCCTTATCTATTTTACCAGTTACATCCTCAAAAAATTTCAGTAGATTAGTCAAGCACGATTTACCTTTTGTAAATCCATGTTGACTTTGTCCGATCCTGTTTTCCAAGTGCTCTGCTATTACATCTTTTAGCATTCCCCACTGCCGATGTCAGGCTTACCAGTCTGTAATTCCCCGTTTTCTCTCTACCACCTTTTTTGAATAGTGGGGTAACATTAGCTACCCTCCAATCCATGGGTACTGTTCCAGATTCCAGCGAATTTTGGAAGATGATCAGCAATGCATCTACTATTTCTAGGGCCACTTCCTTAAGTACCCTAGGATGTAGATTATCAGGCCCTGGGGATTTATCGGCCTTCAATCCCATCAATTTCCCTAACACCATTTCCCTACAAATACTGATTTCTTTCAGTTCCTCCCTTTCATCAGACCCTATGTTCCCCGACATCTCTGGGAGGTTATTTGTGTCCTCCTTTGTGAAGACAGAACCAAAATATGTATTTAATTGGTCTGCCATTTCTTTGTTCCCCATTATAACTTCCCCTGCTTCTGACTGCAAGGGACCTACGCTTGACTGCACCAATCCTTTTCTCTTCACATATCTATAAAAGCTTTTACAGTCAGTTTTTATGTTCCCTGCAAGCTTACTCTCATATTCTATTTTCCCCTTCTTAATTAATCCCTTTGTCCTCCTTTGTTGAATCCTAAACTGCTCCCAATCCTCAGGTTTACTGCTTTTTCTCACCAATTGATATGTGCTCTCCTTAGATCTTATGCTATCTTTAATTTCCCTTGTTAGCCACGGTTGAGTCACCTTTTTTGTTTTATTTTTATGCCAAACTGGGATGAACAAATTCTGTAATTCATCCATGCGGTCTTTGAATGTTTGCCATTGCCTATCCACCATCAACCCTTTGAGTGACATTCCCCAATCAATCCTACCCAACTCGTGCCTCATACCATCATAGTTTCCTTTATTTAAATTCAGGACCCTAGTCTCCGTGTCAACTATTTCATTCTCCATCTTAATGAAGAATTCTATCATATTATGATTGCTCCGACACAAGGGGCCTCGTACAATAAGATTGCTAATTAATCCTTTCTCATTACATAATACCCAGTCTAAGATGGCCTGATCTCTGGTTGGTTCCTCGACATATTGGTCCAGGAAACCATCCTGTAAACACTCCATGAATTCCTCCTCCACAGTGTTGTTACTAATTTGGTTAGCCCAATCTATATGTAGATTAAAGTCACCCATGATGACTGCAGTGCCCTTATTGCACGCTTCTCTAATTTCCCTTTTAATGCCATCCCCAACCCCCGCATTACTGTTTGGAGGTCTATATACCACTCCCACTAACATTTTCTGCCCCTTGGTATTTCTCAGTTCTATCCATACAGATTCCACATCATCAGAGCTAATATCCTTCCTCACAATTGTGTTAATCCCTTCTTTAACCAGCAATGCTACCCCACCTCCCTTTCCTTTTTGCCTATCTTTCCTGAATATTGAATACCCCTGGATGTTGAGTTCCCAGCCTTGGCCACCCTGGAGCCATGTTTCCGTAATCCCAATCAAATCATATTTGTTTACCTCTATTTGCGCAGTTAATTCATCCACCTTATTACGAATGCTCCTCGCATTAAGACACAAAGCCTTCAGGCTTGTTATTTTAATGCTCTTAGGCCTATTAGAATGATTATTTACTGTGGCCATGTTTGATTTAAACCGTTGATTTCTCTGACTGCCACTTTTGTTTTTCTCCTTCCTATCTTTTGCTTTTATCCTTGTTTCCCTTTCCTCTGTCTCCCTGCTCAGGTTCCCAACCCCCTGCCATTTTTGTTTAAACCCTCCCCCAGAGCACTAGCAAACACTCCCCCTAGGACATCGGTCCCGGCTCTGCCCAGGTGCAAACCGTCCAGTTTGTACTGGTCCCACCTCCCGCAGCACCGGTTCCAATGTCCCAGGAATTTGAATCCGTCCCCTTTGCAACATTCCTCTAGCCACGTATTCATCTGAAATATCCTTCTATTTCTACTCTGACTAGCACGTGGTACTGGTAGCAATCCTGAGATTACTACCTTTGAGGTCCTATTTTTTAATTTACCTCCTAACTCCCTATATTCAGCTTTTAGGTCCTCACCCTGTTTTTTACCTATATTGTTGGTACCTATATGCACCACAACAACTGGCTGTTCACCCTCCCCTTCCAAAATGTTCTGCAGCTGCTCTGAGACATCCTTGACCCTTGCACCAGGGAGGCAACACACCATCCTGGAGTCTCGTTTGCAGCCGCAGAAAAGCCTATCTATTCCCCTTACAATAGAATCCCCTATTACTATAGCTCTACCTCTCTTTTTCCTCCCGTCCTGTGCAGCAGAACCACCCATGGTGCCAGGAAGTTGGCTGCTGCTGCCTTCCTCTGATAAGCCATCCCCCTCAACAGTATTCAAAGTGGTATATCTGTTTGAGAGGGGGATGTCCACAGGGGACTCCTGCACTACCTGCCTGCGTTTACTACTCTGTCTGTTGGTCACCCCTTCCTTTCTGCCTGTCCAACCTTTGCCTGCGGTGTGACCAACTGCTTAAACGTGATATCCACGACGTCCTCAGCATCGTGAATGGTCTAGTATGTATCCAATCGCAGCTCCAGCGCCGCAATGTGTTCTGCCAGTAGCTGCAGCTGAACACACTTTCTGCACACATGGTTGTCAGGGACACAGGAAGTGTCCCTGAGTTCCCACATGGCGCAGGAGCAGCATACCACGGGGCCGGGCTCTCCTGCCATGTCTTACCCTTTAATTAATTGAAATTAAATTAAATCAAATCAATCCCACCAATTACACTACAGTTAAATGATATATTTAAGGGCCCTGGTTTACCAACAGTCCCCGCTACACCACAGAGACTTTAAAAACTATAAACTACAGATTTTGTATTGCAATAATTTGTGTATTATTATTCAGAAGCTGCAGTGTTTTAAGAAGTGTTCTACTGTTAAGAACATAGGAATTAGGAGTAGGAGTAGGCCATATGGCCCCTTGAGCCTGCTCCACCATTCATAAGAACATAAGAACATAAGAAATAGGAGCAGGAGTAGGCCAATCGGCCCCTCGAGCCTGCTCCGCCATTCAATAAGATCATGGCTGATCTGATCCTAACCGCCAATCCACTATCACAGAACCATCTCCTGAATCTAACAGAATTTGACACACGAAATAGGAGCAGGATCAGGCTACACAGCCCCTGGGCCCGCTCCGCTACCCACAGGGCCATGACCGATCCGAACCTAGACTCATGTCCAAATTCCTGCCCGCTCCCCATAACCCTTAATTCCCTTTACTTCTCGGAAACTGTCTATTTCTCTTTAAAGCTTCTACAGCTTTTTGGGGCAACATATTCCATGGACCTACCACCCTCTGAGTGAAGTAGTTCCTCCTTATCTCAGTTTTGAAAGAGCAGCCCCTTATTCTAAGACTATGCCCCCTAGTTCTAGTTTCACCCATCATCGGGAACATCCTCCCCGCATCCACCCGATCCAACCCCTTCACAATCTTATATGTTTCAATAAGATCGCCTCTCATTCTTCTGAACTCCAATGAGTAGAGTCCCAATCTACTCAACCTCTCCTCATATGTCCATCCCCTCATCCCCGGGATTAACCGAGTGAACCTTCTTTGTACTGACTCGAGAGCAAGTATGTCCTTTCTTAAGTATGGACACCAAAACTGTATGCAGTATTCCAGGTGCGGTCTCACCAATACCTTGTACAACTGAAGCAATACCTCCCTATTTTTATATTCTATCCCCCTAGCAATGAAAGCCAACATTCCATTGGCCTTCTTAATCACTTGCTGCACCTGCAGACTAACCTTTTGAGTTTCGTGCACCAGGACCACCAGATCCCTTTGTACTTCAGTACTTTCCAGTTTCTTGCCATTAAGATAATAACTTGCTCTACGATTTTTCCTGCCAAAGTGCATAACCTCACACTTTCCAGTATTGTATTCCATCTGCCAAATCTCTGCCCACTTACTTAGCCTGTCTATGTCCCCTTGCAGGTTTTTTATGTCCTCCTCACTCACTACTTTCCCTCCCATCTTAGTATCATCTGCAAACTTTGATATGTTACACTCAGTCCCCTCCTCCAAATCGTTAATATAGATTGTAAAGAGTTGGGGACCCAGCACTGACCCCTGTGGAACACCACTAGTTACTGATTGCCAGTCTGAGAATGAACCATTTATCCCAACTCTCTGCCTTCTGTTAGATAGCCAATCCTCTATCCATGCCAGAATATTACCCCCAATCCCGTGATTTTTTACCTTAAGCAATAATCTTTTGTGTGGCACCTTGTCAAATGCCTTTTGGAAGTCTAAATACACTACGTCCACTGGTTCCCCTTTATCCACCCTATATGTTACTTCCTCAAAGAACTCCAGCAAATTTGTCAAACATGACTTCCCCTTCATAAAACCATGCTGACTTTGTCCTATTAAATTATGATTATCCAAATGTCCTGTTACTGTCTCCTTAATAATGGACTCCAAAATTTTACCTACCACAGATGTTAGGCTAACCGGTCTATAGTTTCCAGCCTTCTGTCTACTGCCCTTTTTAAATAAGGGTGTTACATTAGCAGTTTTCCAGTCTGCCGGGACCTTTGTAGAGTCCAGGGAGTTTTGGAAAATTATTACCAATGCATCCACAATCCCTACCGCCACTTCCCTCAAGACCCTAGGATGTAAGCCATCAGGTCCAGGTGATTTATCCGCCTTGAGTCCCATTATTTTACCGAGTACCACTTCCTTAGTGATTTTGATCGTGTTTAGCTCCTCCCCCCCTTTAGCCCCCTGTTTGTCCAGTGTTGGGATATTCTTAGTGTCTTCTACTGTAAAGACTGATGTAAAATATTCATTCAGTGTTTTTGCCATCTCCATATTTCCCACCATTAATTTCCCGGTCTCATCCTCTAAGGGACCAACATTTACTTTAGCCACCCTTTTTCTTTTTATATAACTATAAAAACTCTTACTATCTGTTTTTATATTTTTTGCTAATTTACTTTCATAATCTATCTTCCCTTTCTTAATCAATCTTTTTGTTATTTTTTGCTGTCTTTTAAAGTTTTCCCAATCCTCTATCCTCCCACTAGATTTGGCTACCTTATATGCCCTTGTTTTTAGTCGAATACTATCCTTAATTTCTATACTTAGCCACGGATGGCTGTCTTTTCTTTTACACCCTTTTCTTCTCAGTGGAATATATATTTTTTGGAAGTTGTAAAATAACTCCTTAAATGTACACCACTGATCATGTATCGTCTTACCCTTTAATCTATTTTCCCAATCCACTCTACTCAATTCCGCTCTCATACCTTCATAGTCTCCTTTATTCAAGCTTAGCACGCTTGTTTGAGATCCAACCTTCTCAGCCTCTAATTGAATATGGAATTCAACCATGTTATGGTCACTCATTCCAAAGGGATCCTTTACTAGGACATTTTTAATTAATCCCATCTCGTTACACAGGACCAGATCTAAGTTTGCTTGCCCCCTGGTCGGTTCAGTTACATACTGCTCAAGAAACCCATCCCTAATACACTCAATGAACTCATCCTCAAGGCAGCCCTGCCCAATTTGATTTGTCCAATTAATAATAATTCAACTTTATTGTCATTGTACAATGCACAAGTACATGAACAACGAAATGTGATCTTGCAAGCTCCCATGAGTCCAGTACAAATAACATTTAACATTAAACGTAAATAGCACCGTCCTGGGAGAAGCAAAGCCGCTGCGCCTGTGTGCGCCGCCATTCCATTTCCACCATTCCTCCTGTCCGACAATCTTCTGCCCAACGCCCGGGCCTGCTCACCAGCCGCCCCTCTCGGGGCTCCGTCCGTGACCTTCTCACCAACCGCCCCTCCTCGGGGCTCCTTCCGTGACCTTCTGCACCTGGTCTTCCCTGATGCTCATCCCTCCAGGTACTAACCAGGCCTGGCTCTGCTTAGCTTCCAAGCCTTGCCAGTGACCCTGTCCCTAGTCCCAGGAATAGTTAATATTTAACTATTAATATGATAGCTAAAATCCCCCATAATTATAGATGTTCCCTTATTACAAGCCTCAACTATTTCCTGATTGATACTCCATCCAACAGAGTTGCCACTGTTCGGAGGCCTATAGACTATGCCCACTAATGTTTTTTTCCCCTTATTATTCCTTACCTCCACCCAAACTGTTTCATTATCCTGATCTTTTGACCCAATATCATTTCTCTGTATTACAGTGATTCCTTCCTTTATTAACATAGCCACCCCACCTCCCCTTCGTTGCTGCCTGTCCTTCCTGATCGTTAAATAACCTGGTATGTTTAATTCCCAGGCATTGTCACCCTGCAGCCATGTTTCTGTAATGGCCACAAGATCATACCCATATGTAGTTATTTGTGCCATTAACTCGTCTATTTTGTTACGAATGCTACGTGCATTCAGATAGAGAACTTTCAAAGATGTTTTGTGACACTTAGTTCCTGCTTTTGCCCTTTTTATTACTTTACATTTTACTCCATACCTTCTGCCCCTTCCTGAAACGCTCTGGTTTTTAATTTCCCCACTGCTACCTAAGTCTATGACCTTCTCTGTTGTCATTTTTATTATTTGCTCTCTAGGCACCTCCCCCCCACTAGTTAGTTTAAAGCCCTCTCTACAGCCCTAGTTATATGATCCGCCAGGACTCTAGTCCCAGCACTGGCCAAGTGAAGCCCGTCCCAACGGAACAGCTCCCTCCTGCCCCAGTACTGGTGCCAGTGTCCCAGGAAGCAAAACCCATTTCTCCCACACCAGTCTTTGAGCCATGCATTTAACTCTCTAATTTTATTTGTCCTAGCCAAATTCGCTCGTGGCTCAGGTAATAATCCAGAGATTATTACCCTTGTGGTTCTGCTTTTTAATTTGGCCCCTAGCTGCTCAAACTCCCTCAGCAGAACCTCCTTCCTTGTCCTATCTATGTCGTTGGTACCAACATGGACCACGACAACTGGATCCTCCCCCTCCCACTCCAAGTTTCTCTCCAGTCCAGAGGAGATGTCCTTAACCCTGGCACCGGGCAGGCAACACAGCCTTCGGGACTCTCGCTCTCGGCTGCAAAGAACTCTATCTATCCCCCTAACGATACTATCCCCTACCACTACAACATTTCTTTTAACTCCCCCCACTTGAATGGCCCCCTGCTCCACGGTGCTGTGGCCAGGTTGCTCATCCTCCCTGCAGTCCCTGCTCCTGTCCCCAAAGGGAGTAAGAGCCTCGAACCTGTTGGACAATGCAAGGGCTGCGGCTCCTCCAACACTACCTCCTGGATCCCCGTACCTGCCTCACTTCTAGTCACACCATCCTGACCCTGGCCACGGACTACATCTGAATTAATTAATCTAATTGGTGTGACTACCTCGTGATACACAGAGTCCAGGTAACTCTCCCCCTCCCTGATGTGTCTCAGTGTTTGAAGCTCGGACTCCAGCTCTTCAACACGGAGCCGGAGTTCCTCGAGCAGCCAACACTTACTGCAAATGTGATCACTGTGAGCATCAATGGTGTTCACCAGCTCCCACATATTGCAGCAGCAACACATCGCCTGATCTCCCATTCTATGTAATTAATTAAATTTATTAATATTATTCTTAAATATCCTCTGCCCCGATTCTAGATGGTGAATATCACACCTTAGAAACTATAAACCAAAGAGATTTAAGCTTAAAAAGGGAGAAATGCTTACCAACCAATCACTTACCCGCTTTCTGGTGACGTCACACTTGGATTACTTTTTACCTCTCTCCTTCCAGACTGGAGACTGGTACGCCTTACCTGGCCTCTGGGACTTTTATAGCCCCGCTCTGCCGCTCGAGATTCCCGCCGACGCTGTGAGGCCTTACCTGGTCTCTGGGACTTTTACAGCGCCGCTCTGCCGCTCGAGATTCCCGCCAACGCTGTGAGGCCTTACCTGGCCTCTGGGACTTTTATAGCCCCGCTCTGCCGCTCGAGATTCCCGCCGATGCTGTGAGGCCTTACCTGGTCTCTGGGACTTTTATAGCCCCGCTCTGCCGCACGAGATTCCCGCCGATGCTGTGAGGCCTTACCTGGTCTCTGGGACTTTTATAGCCCCGCTCTGCCGCTCGAGATTCCCGCCGATGCTGTGAGGCCTTACCTGGTCTCTGGGACTTTTATAGCCCCGCTCTGCCGCTCGAGATTCCCGCCGATGCTGTGAGGCCTTACCTGGTCTCTGGGACTTTTATAGCCCTGCTCTGCCGCTCGAGATTCCCGCCGACGCTGTGAGGCCTTACCTGGTCTCTGGGACTTTTATAGCCCCGCTCTGCCGCTCAGGATTCCCGCTGATGCTGTGAGGCCTTACCTGGTCTCTGGGACTTTTATAGCCCCGCTCTGCCGCTCAGGATTCCCGCCGATGCTGTGAGGCCTTACCTGGTCTCTGGGACTTTTATAGCCCCGCTCTGCCGCTCAGGATTCCCGCCGACGTTCTGTGGCCTTACCTGGTCTCTGGGACCTTTACAGCCCCGCTCTGCCGCTCGAGATTCCCGCCGACGCTGTGAGGCCTTACCTGGCCTCTGGGACTTTTATAGCCCCGCTCTGCCGCTCGAGATTCCCGCCGACGCTCTGTGGCCTTACCTGGCCTCTGGGACTTTTACAGCCCCGCTCTGCCGCTCGAGATTCCCGCCGACGCTGTGAGGCCTTACCTGGTCTCTGGGACTTTTATAGCCCCGCTCTGCCGCTCAGGATTCCCGCCGACGTTCTGTGGCCTTACCTGGTCTCTGGGACCTTTACAGCCCCGCTCTGCCGCTCGAGATTCCCGCCGACGCTGTGAGGCCTTACCTGGTCTCTGGGACTTTTACAGCCCCGCTCAGCCACTCGAGATTCCCGCCGACGCTGTGAGGCCTTACCTGGTCTCTGGGACTTTTACAGCCCCGCTCGGCCACTCGAGATTCCCGCCGACGCTGTGAGGCCTTACCTGGTCTCTGGGACTTTTATAGCGCCGCTCTGCCGCTCAGGATTCCCGCTGATGCTGTGAGGCCTTACCTGGTCTCTGGGACTTTTATAGCCCTGCTCTGCCGCTCAGGATTCCCGCCGATGCTGTGAGGCCTTACCTGGTCTCTGGGACTTTATAGCCCCGCTCTGCCGCTCAGGATTCCCGCCGACGCTCTGTGGCCTTACCTGGTCTCTGGGACCTTTACAGCCCCGCTCTGCCGCTCGAGATTCCCGCCGACGCTGTGAGGCCTTACCTGGTCTCTGGGACTTTTACAGCCCCGCTCGGCCACTCGAGATTCCCGCCGACGCTGTGAGGCCTTACCTGGTCTCTGGGACTTTTACAGCCCCGCTCTGCCGCTCGAGATTCCCGCCGACGCTGTGATGCCTTACCTGGTCTCTGGGGCTTTAACAGCCCCGCTCTGCCGCTCGAGATTCCCGCCGATGCTGTGAGGCCTTACCTGGTCTCTGGGACTTTTACAGCCCCGCTCTGCCGCCCGAGATTCCCGCCGACACTGTGAGGCCTTACCTGGTCTCTGGGGCCTTTTACAGCGCCGCTCTGCCGCTCGAGATTCCCGCCGACGCTGTGAGGCCTTACCTGGTCTCTGGGACTTTTATAGCGCCGCTCTGCCGCTCAGGATTCCCGCTGATGCTGTGAGGCCTTACCTGGTCTCTGGGACTTTTATAGCCCCGCTCTGCCGCTCGAGATTCCCGCCGATGCTGTGGGGCCTTACCTGGTCTCTGGGACTTTTATAGCCCTGCTCTGCCGCTCGAGATTCCCGCCGACGCTGTGAGGCCTTACCTGGTCTCTGGGACTTTTATAGCCCCGCTCTGCCGCTCAGGATTCCCGCCGACGGTCTGTGGCCTTACCTGGTCTCTGGGACCTTTACTGCCCCGCTCTGCCGCTCGAGATTCCCGCCGACGCTGTGAGGCCTTACCTGGCCTCTGGGACTTTTATAGCCCCGCTCTGCCGCTCGAGATTCCCGCCGACGCTCTGTGGCCTTACCTGGCCTCTGGGACTTTTATAGCCCCGCTCTGCCGCTCGAGATTCCCGCCGACGCTGTGAGGCCTTACCTGGTCTCTGGGACTTTTATAGCCCCGCTCTGCCGCTCGAGATTCCCGCCGACGCTGTGAGGCCTTACCTGGTCTCTGGGACTTTTATAGCGCCGCTCTGCCGCTCAGGATTCCCGCTGATGCTGTGAGGCCTTACCTGGTCTCTGGGACTTTTATAGCCCCGCTCTGCCGCTCAGGATTCCCGCCGATGCTGTGAGGCCTTACCTGGTCTCTGGGACTTTATAGCCCCGCTCTGCCGCTCAGGATTCCCGCCGACGCTCTGTGGCCTTACCTGGTCTCTGGGACCTTTACAGCCCCGCTCTGCCGCTCGAGATTCCCGCCGACGCTGTGAGGCCTTACCTGGTCTCTGGGACTTTTACAGCCCCGCTCGGCCACTCGAGATTCCCGCCGACGCTGTGAGGCCTTACCTGGTCTCTGGGACTTTTACAGCCCCGCTCTGCCGCTCGAGATTCCCGCCGACGCTGTGAGGCCTTACCTGGTCTCTGGGACTTTTACAGCCCCGCTCTGCCGCTCGAGATTCCCGCCGACGCTGTGATGCCTTACCTGGTCTCTGGGGCTTTAACAGCCCCGCTCTGCCGCTCGAGATTCCCGCCGATGCTGTGAGGCCTTACCTGGTCTCTGGGACTTTTACAGCCCCGCTCTGCCGCCCGAGATTCCCGCCGACACTGTGAGGCCTTACCTGGTCTCTGGGGCCTTTTACAGCGCCGCTCTGCCGCTCGAGATTCCCGCCGACGCTGTGAGGCCTTACCTGGTCTCTGGGACTTTTATAGCGCCGCTCTGCCGCTCAGGATTCCCGCTGATGCTGTGAGGCCTTACCTGGTCTCTGGGACTTTTATAGCCCCGCTCTGCCGCTCAGGATTCCCGCCGATGCTGTGAGGCCTTACCTGGTCTCTGGGACTTTATAGCCCCGCTCTGCCGCTCAGGATTCCCGCCGACGCTCTGTGGCCTTACCTGGTCTCTGGGACCTTTACAGCCCCGCTCTGCCGCTCAAGATTCCCGCCGACGCTGTGAGGCCTTACCTGGTCTCTGGGACTTTTACAGCCCCGCTCTGCCGCTCGAGATTCCCGCCGACGCTGTGAGGCCTTACCTGGTCTCTGGTGCCTTTTATAGCCCTGCTCTGCCGCTCAGGATTCCCGCCGACGCTGTGAGGCCTTACCTGGTCTCTGGGACTTTTATAGCCCCGCTCTGCCGCTCGAGATTCCCCCCGACGCTGTGAGGCCTTACCTGGTCTCTGGGACTTTTGTAGCCCCGCTCTGCCGCTCAGGATTCCCGCCGACGCTCCAAAGTATTCCCTGCGCTTTTTAAAGGCAAGTACTGTACTTGTCAAATAAATATAATTAGTATCACGCCGTTTAATTTACAAGTTCTGTGATGTCGAGTTGAAATGTTTCCTAATTAGCTAGTGAAAGGGGCACTGCCCCATGTGATTCCAGTTACGCTTATGCACAACGGCGCGCCCCTGAGATCCGTGGGCCACTGCGCTGTGCACAACTCTGCAGCATTTCAAAGCAAATTTTCGCTTGGGTCTTTGCACGAGGTTAGTGTGGATTTCGTTCAGAGATTGGCGGCGTACTTCTTAGCTATGCCGCCGGCTGCAATTTCAGGGTCATTCTATTTTTTAGTGATGTTGATTGAGGGATAAATATTGGCCAGGACACCAGGGATAACTCCCCTGCTCTTCTTTGAAATAGTGCCATGGGATCTTTTACATCCACCTGAGAGAGCAGACGGAGCCTGGGTTTTACGTCTCATCTGAAAGTCGGCACCTCTGACAGTGCAGCACTTCCTCAGCACTGCACTGGAGTGTAAGCCTAGATTTTTGTGCTCAAGTCTCTGGAGTGCGACTTAAACCCACAACCTTCTGACTCCGAGGCGAGGTACTACCAAGGTTGCTACCAAGGAGTACAATTGAAAAGCAGAGAGATTATGCTAAACTTGTATCGAACCTTGGTTAGACCACACTTCGAGTACTGTGTACGGTTCTGGTCTCCATATTACAAAAAGATTTTAGAGGCACTGGAGAAGGTAAAACAAAAGATATGCAAGGATGATACCAGAATTGAGAGGTTATAATTATCAGAAAAGACTGAACAAGCTGGGGCTCATTTCTCTAGAAAAGAGAAGACTGAGGGGTGACCTGCTAGATGTCTTTGAAATTATGAAGGGGTTTGATAGGGTAGACATAGAGAAGATGCTTCCACTTGTAAGGGAGACTAAAATTAGAGGTCATAAATATAAGATAGTCACTAATGAATCCAGTAGGGAATTCAGGAGAAACTTCTTTAATCAGAGAGTGCTTAGAATATGGCACTTGCTACCACATGAAGTAGCTGAGGAGAATTGCATAGATAGGGTTAGATGAAGTAGGGTGGGAGGAGGCTCATGTGGAGCATTAATACCAGAATAGACCTGTTGGGCTGATTGGCCTGTTTCAGTGCTGTACATTCTATGTAATTCTATTCATTTTTGATAGAATGGTTACAGCAGAGAAGGAGGTTGCTCGGCCTGTCGAGCCTGCGCTGGCTCTCTGCAAGAGCACTTCAGCTAGTCCCACTCCACTGCCCTTTCCTTGTAGCCCTGCAAATTTTTTCCCCTTGGGCACTTATCCAACTCCCCGTTGAAATCCATAATTGAGTCTGCCTCCACCACCCTTTCAGGTAGTGCATTCCAGATCCTAACCACTCGCTGCGTTAAAGTTTTTCCCTCATGTCACCTTTGGTTCTTTTGCCAATCACCTTGAATCTGTGCCCTCTGGTTCTTGACCCGTCCGCCAATGGGAACAGTTTCTCTCTATCTACTCTGTCTAGACCACTCATGATTTTGAATACCTCTATCAAATCTCCTCTCAACCTTTTCCA
Organism: Somniosus microcephalus; assembly: GCF_052327205.1. Classification (NCBI taxonomy): domain Eukaryota; kingdom Metazoa; phylum Chordata; class Chondrichthyes; order Squaliformes; family Somniosidae; genus Somniosus; species Somniosus microcephalus. The sequence continues at coordinate 242,260,084 of NC_140989.1, read as the reverse complement.
GTTCTGACCCGAAACGTTGAGTCTGTTTCTCTCTCCTCGATGCTGCCTGACCTGCTGAGTGTTTCCAGCATTTTCTGTTGTTTTTTACTCCTCTCACCTTCTCTGCTCCAAAGAGAACAACCCCAGCTTTTCTAGTCTATCCACGTAACTGAAGTCCCTCATCCCTGGAACCATTCTCGTAAATCTTTTCTGCACCCTCTCTAAGGCCTTCACATCCTTCCTAAAGTGCGGTGCCCAGAATTGGACACAGTACTCCAGTTGAGGCCGAACCAGTATTTTATACAGGTTCATCATAACTTCCTTGCTTTTGTATTTATGAAGCCCAGGATCCCGTATGCTTTTTCTGGGGTTCAAACGTGAAACACTCCTGGTCTGTATGGCTTAATTATTGGCTTAACCAGTTCAACCATCAGAGAGCTCCTCCCCAAGCAGTGCAATTTGCAGAGGATCTTGGGTGCAACTGGGATGAGTGCAGCATTGGCAGGAAACAGATAGTGGCATCGGCAGGGGCCTGAGAGGTTGGCAGTAACTATCACTCTCATTATTGTATTCTAATCTCTAATTTGCTCACTTCCACACTTGTTGCAGGTGCATCCATCATGGGACTGGGATATAAATTCTGTAAGCTTCACCAGTTAAAGTTTGCAGAATTGTAAGTTGCACATTATAGTTTTCTTTCTTGACCATTGTTGCTTAATGTCGCTCAATGACGAGTGCAGGATCCAGAGTGGATCAAACTACCTGACATTGGTCTTTAATATGTGCACAAGATGTTACCAACCTAGAGGATTCAGTGAAATGTGAAGACTGTATTGGTGGAGTATGAGTTACATGGCATATTGTCACTGGCGCTCGAGCTGCATGATACAGTTGTGGGAGTCGGACTGAGAGCTCTGGTACTCTTGGTTTTTATCAAGTGGTCAGCTTTTCTACATGTGTTAATTAAGATAACACACACTGGGATGTGTTTCCAGGTATTACACATCCTGGGGATCGGATGACATGGTGAAATTCCTCAAGCAGTTTATGAAGCCCACTCAACCTCTTAAAATGTTACTGCTCTTCGACACCACTCTGTGATTATACATTAAACTTGATTTAACGTCCGCGATCCATGTTCATTATTACCTCCCTCCACCCACACTTCTCTGCAATAAAACAAATTGCAGGTTGTCTGATCTTATCTTGCTTTAACAGGGCCGGGACTATAATTTAGGAATCAGGACTCTATAAAGCGTATTCCAGCTTCTGGTAAAAGGCACATTTATGGTATACAGCTTCTGTACCCCAGTGTGAATCACTGTCTTCAGGAGAGGAAATGGTTTGTTTCACTTTGGTGTAGAATTTACTGACCGTTAAAATCACACTAAATGGGCTCTCGCAACAGTGCAGTGGGAGTGGATTTTAACAGTGGTATCCCTTAACGTGGTATTAAACCAGGAAGGTCTCGAGTTTGAACCTGGCCTGTAATTAGTTTCCTAAACTTTTACATAGCGTACAATGAACGTACCCATACTTGTAGGAATTTGATGAAGAGGATTCTCCAGGTGAGATTGAAAAGGGAGCAAGCATTATTCCACCCTTTTACCCCACGGAACAATTTATCCCACACTAAGGAAATGTGCGTGTTTGTGTGAACAAAGCTTTAGTCGGTTCCTCTCTCATCTTCTTCCCGCAAACATTGGTTTTGTCTGCTTGAGATGATACAGTATTAGTGCCGGTATTGAGTGAAAGCTTCATTGTGTTAGAAAATATGGCTTTGGTCCAATTTTGTCCAGTTCAAACCAAACAGACGCCTGTTGCGGCTGCCGCGGAACACGAATGGAGGCCGAACCGATCTGAGGAACACATGGCTTTTATTACATTCTCTTGAGAGATGGCTGCCCCAGCCTCTCTCTCTGCTAAACCCGAAAACAGACTGAGGGCGACACCCGCGCTTTTGAGTACACACTGAGGGCGACGCCCGCTCCTTTGTCATGCCTTAAAGGCAGCATGCTTCTTAAAGGCAAGGTGCCCGATTTATTGTCCACGGACGGAAAAGTGGATTGCGCCCGTTTAGGTGGCGATCCGCCACACAACTCCCCCCAGAATCCGCTTAGGAGGTGTGGACGAGACGGTGCGGCGGTCTGATGGGCCGGCCGGAGCGGCTCTTGTAGGACACCGGTGGACGTGGAACGGCCGGGCGTGGAGCGGCCGGGTGTACTGGCTTGAGGGCAGGTCGGCTGCGTGGCGGTGGACGAGCTACTGGGACCTGCTCACCGGGCTCCGAGTGTGCTGGCTTGAGTCGGTCAACCGACACTTTTTCAGTCCTGTCGCCCACTTGTAGGTCGAAAAATTTGTCCCCAGCCTATAGCACTTTGTAGGGCCCGTCGTACGGGGGTTGAAGGGGTCCGCGGTGGGCATCGTGCCGGATGAAAACGAACCGTGCCTGGTGCAGGCTTAGCGGGACGTGTGAGGTGGATTCGCCGTGCCGGGCAATGGGCACCGGGGCGAACTGTAGTGCCGGTGAGGCGAAGTCGTGGCGTTGCTGGTCGGCTGACCAGGGTATCGTGGCGGTGGGCAGGAACTCGCCGGGTACGCGCAGCGGCTGGCCGTACACGAGCTCTGCTGCCGATGCGTGGAGGTCTTCTTTAACCGCAGAGCGCAGGCCGAGGAGAACCCACGGGAGTCGGTCGGTCCAGGCGCCGTCCTGGAGGCTGGCTCGAAGAGATGCCTTCAAGGATCTGTGGAACCGCTCACACAGTCCGTTGGCTTGGGGGTGGTACGCTGTGGTGCGGTGAATGGTCACCCCGAGATTGCGTGCGATGGCGGTCCAGAGTTCAGAGGTAAATTGCTGACCTCTGTCCAACGTCATGTCGGAGGGGACGCCGAACCATGCGACCCAGGTGCTGACGAAGGCTCTGGCGATGTCGGCGATGGTGGTAGAGGTCAGTGGAATTGCCTCGGGCCAGCGCGTGGTGCGGTCGACGATCATCAGCAAGTGCGTGTGGCCTTGCGACGGCGGCAGGGGCCCGACGATGTCCACGTGGATGTGGTCGAATCTACGTGAAGGGACGGTGAACTCCTCAAGGGGTGCTTTCATGTGTTGCTGCACCTTGGCCAGTTGGCAGGCTAGGCAGGAGTTGGCACAAGTACGCACATCCTTGCGAAGGCCGCGCCAGACAAAGCGGTTGGCTACCAATTTGATGGATGTGCGGGCGCCGGGGTGGGAGAGGTTGTGGAGAATCTCGAATACCCGGCGGCGCCAGGACGCTGGGACGACGGGCCGAGGTTGAGATAGGGATATGTCGCACTTGACCGTGACTGCGGTTGGGCCGCAGGCGACTTCGGCCAGGCGTAGCCCTGGTAGGTTGGTAGGTGCGGAGAGCAGATCAGGGTCCGTGAGCTGGTCTGCTGCGAGTTGAGCGTAGTCGACTGCCAGGTGTGCGGCGTGGATGGCGGGGCGGGAGAGGCAGTCGGCTACCACGTTGTCTCGGCCGGAGACGTGTTGGATGTCTGTGGTGAACTCGGACACTGCCGCGAGCTGGCGCTGCTGCCTGGCGGACCAGGGGTCGGTTGTCTTTGCCATTGCGAATGTCAGGGGTTTGTGGTCGACAAACGCAGTGAAGGGGTGGCCCTCCAGCAAAAACCGAAAATGGCGGACCACCAGGTACAGCGCGAGGAGCTCGCGGTCGAAGGTGCTGTACTTGACCTCCGGGGGGCGTAGTTGGCGGCTGAAGAAGGCAAGTGGTTGCCAGGCGCCGTCGACCCACTGCTCGTACATGGCGCCGACCGCGTGGTCGGAGGCGTCCGTGGTGAGCGCTACTCTGGCATTGGGCCGTGGGTGCGCGAGCAGGGTGGCGTCGGCGAGCGCGGTCTTGGTGGAGTTGAAGGCGGCTGATACGTCTGCCGTCCATTCGACCGCCATCTTGCCGCTCCTGCCCGGAGGGCTTCATACAGGGGCCTCATGAGGGACGCCGCTTTGGGGATGAAGCGGTTGTAGAAATTCACCATCCCGAGGAACTCCTGGAGTCCTTTGATGGTGGTGGGGCGGGGAAATTGCTGGACGGCCTGCACCTTGGTGGGCAGGGGAATGGCCCCAGCATGGGTGATGTGGTGGCCGAGGAAGTCGATCTTGTCCAGGCCGAACTGGCACTTGGCTGGGCTGAGGATGAGCCCGTGGTCGCTGAGGCACCCGAACAGGATGCGAAGGTGTTCGAGGTGTTCCTGCTTGGAGGAACTGGCTACCAGGATGTCGTCCAGGTAGACGAACAGGAACTTCAGGTCCCGAAGGACCGAGTCCATGAGCCGTTGGAATGCCTGGGCCGTGTTTTTGAGGCCGAAGGGCATCCGCAGGAACTCGAAAAGCCCAAAGGGGGTGATTACGGCCGTCTTGGGGACGTCCGCGGGGTGGACGGGGACTTGGTGGTAGCCGCGCACCAGGTCGACTTTGGAAAAGACTGAGCGGCCGGCCAGTCTAGCCGAGAAGTCCTGAATGTGCGGCACGGGGTACCGATCAGGGGTGGTGGCATCATTGAGGCGGCGGTAATCCCCGCAGGGGCGCCAACCCCCGTCTGGTTTGGGGGCGATGTGGAGTGGGGAGGCCCAGGGACTGTTGGAGCGGTGGATGATGCCGAGCTGTTCCATCGTGGCAAACTCGGTCCGCGCGATCTCCAGTTTGGCCGGGTCCAGCCTGCGGGCGTGGGCGTACACTGGGGGGCCTGTGGTGGGGATGAAGTGTTCCACCCCATGTTTGGTGACCTCCGCGGAGAAGGTCGGGTTGGTGAGGGCCGGGAATTCGGCCAGGAGTGCCGAGTAGTCATCCGTGGCCTGGGCGTGGCACTGTGATGCCATGTCGGCGGGTTGACGGGGGGCCATGGCGCCCAGGATGGGGGACATGGTGTTCATGTCCACGAGGCGGTGTCGAGGGATGTCTACCAGTAGGCTGTGGGCGCACAGGAAGTCTGCGCCGATGAGAGGGGAGAGCACCTTGGCAGTGATGAACGCCCATCGGTAGCAGCGACCAGCGAGGTCGAGGGTGACTGTGCGGGTGCCGTACGTCTGGGTGTCCGAGCCGTTAGCGGCAGCCAGCGCCTGTCCTCGTTCGCCCTTTTGGATGTCGAGGGCGGAGGCCGGGATGATGCTGTGCTGAGCTCCAGTGTCGCACAGGAACCGGCGGCCGGTTTTGTCATCCGTGACGTACAGCAGGGAGCCTGCGTGGCCCACGGCCATCGCGGGGGCTGGTACGGGGGCGGACTTGAAGGAGCAGGGAGGTGTGCACCGTTGTGCCCTGGCGCAGAACCGTGCGTGGTAGTAACAGTAGCCCGGGTTTGTGGGGCGCGAAGGCCCCGTGGGCCCCGTGGCTGGGCCTTGTGGCCGCGTGGTGGCCGGTGAGGGGCGCACCCAGGCTGTGGCTGCCAGGTCTGGAGCGACGTCGCGGCTGGAGTGAGCGGACAGCAGCTTGTCGGCCTCGTCGGCCAGGGCTTCTAGGTCCGTGAGGCCGGACGCCACGATCGCTGGGCGGATGCTGGGAGGTAGCTGGCGGATGAACAGCGTGCGGAAGAGGGACCCGGGTGGGCTCTCGTCGGTGAGTGAGAGCATGTGGGAGAAGAGGTCTGACGGTGAGGCGTCACCGAGGCCTGGAAGGTCGAGGAGGCGGCAGTTTCGCTGGTATGTCGAGGTCGTAAATTTTTTAAGGAGCGCGGCCTTAAGATGTGCATACTTGCCCTCCTCTGGTGAGTTCTGCAGCGTTATCCAGACCTTCGTGACTGTGGAGCTACCGAGTGATGCGACGAGGTAGTCATACTTCGTCCCATCTGTGGTGATGTGTCGCAGCCGGAATCGGGACTCAGCTTGGAGGAACCAGGCTTTGGGCTGGTTTTCCCAAAACTCCGGCAGTTTCACGGAAACTGCGTTCGTGTCCGCCATTGCAGTGCTCGGAATACATTCTGAGCGTCGGGGTCACCAATGTTGCGGCTGCCACGGAACACGAATGGAGGCCAAACCGATCTGAGGAACACATGGCTTTTATTACATTCTCTTGAGAGATGGCTGCCCCAGCCTCTCTCTCTGCTAAACCCGAAAACAGACTGAGGGCGACACCCGCGCTTTTGAGTACACACTGAGGGCGACGCCCGCTCCTTTGTCATGCCTTAAAGGCAGCATGCTTCTTAAAGGCAAGGTGCCCGATTTATTGTCCACGGACGGAAAAGTGGATTGCGCCCGTTTAGGTGGCGATCCGCCACACGCCTATAATTCAATCCCTTCTGGCTCAGGTCAATGACCCTGACAAATTCAGACTAACAAAAATTTTGGACCGATATCGACACTCATCTTAGCTGTGAAAAGCCTTGTGGAGTTGGTGGGAAGAAATAATACCTGTGGCGCAGGGTTTAAAAGAAAGGAAACTTCAGCACCACAACTTAAAATCTGTTACAAAAGGCTGAGAAATTTTCAAATACCTATTCAAACTTCTTAAATGTTTTGAATACAATTTAACAGCTCTTTATTGAAAGCTGCAAATTTCAGTTCAGTTACACAAATCCTCCCAGGCTGTTAACACTGCTGAATACTAACTGCTGTATCATTTTGTGAAAGACAAATTATTTTGTTTGATAGGAACTGACAGTACTGACTTACCCATCAGATACAGAAAGTTACAGTGATGCACAACGTGTTCCTGATGACAGCCTTCTGCACTGTGACCTGCCATATGGAAAAGACATTCGGGCAGTTTAATAACAACCTTCCGTGTCCTTGCTTACACTGAGTCAGAGGATGTGTCGTTTAATGTTATGTAACCTGCATAATGTAGGGCCGCCGACTTAGTGATTGAGTAAATGACATTGTGTTTTTATTACAGAGTATTGTAGAAGCATTAGCAATATTTTCAGGTTCAAGTTCAATGACTACTAGTCTCCTGTAGCACTGATCATGGTGAGTCTGAGGAGTCTTTCTTTTACTTGTCTCTGTCATCTTTGTGTTGCTACTTCTCTCAGTCTCTAACTCTTCTCTGCTCCTCTCTTTCTCTCCTCTTCTGGTTCTCTTTCTCTCTCTGTCTCTTCTGTCCTGCTTTTGCCTCTTTACTTGTCTCCTCCTTGCTGCTCTTTTCTCCCTATCTTTGTGTTCTCTTCTCTTGGCTCTTCAACTTTTGTCGTCCTCTTTTGGCTGGGATAGTGTGGACACCCAGGGCGTTGGAATATTCATTGCTGGCAGGTCACTGGCGAGGGAGGCATCTGGCCAGGACCGCGGACCGGGATTGCGGTGGGAGAGTAAAGTGGGTGGTGCTGTGGAGCATAGCGCCACAGCGGTACCTAGCTTTGGGAGGACCAAAACATAATCAAATACCGAGTAGATGTTCCGACTAGTTTCAAACTAACACCCAGCTGCGACAAAATAGTGTGACAGAAACATTGTGACACAAGAACTAATTGTGACACAAGCGGAAAGGCTCAACATTTTTCATACACAATTGAATCTCCTGTGGCATTGCTCACGGTTCGAAGGGAATCGTATGTCTGTTTACTGAGGTACAGAGATTACAGCAGCACTTTTGGAACAAGCAAGAATAACAGGTGCTCTTGTAACACTGGTTTTTAGAGGATGCAGTGTCATCTATGGACAAAGTAATAATAGTAGCTGTTACTGTTACAGAGTTGGCCATTGATTTCAATGTATCAAGAGGCATAATTGTGCTAAACTCAAAATAAACCTCTTATCGAAGATGTGCATATTTTCATGGAAACTGTAAGTTAGTTCCTTGATTACAATTAAAAATGAGTTTAACATTTTTTTTCATTTGTTCATGGGATCTGTGTGTCACTGGCAATGCCAGCATTGATCACCATCCCACCCGCTACCATTACTAACCCAGTACCGCGACACCCCAAGTTCACCATCCCAACACTGCCACCTGAACCAGCCCCTCACCGGTGCGCTTTTACCCCTCTCTCATTTCCCCCACATCCCAGGACTTCCCCAGTGCTGCCATACCCTGACATGCCTCTCCCACTCCTAAGAGGCCCTGTTGCTCGCTTCCGCGTATTGCAAAATGTCACTACCAACTCTCCCAGCAGTCATATCCTGTACGATAGCAAAATTTCCTCCAAATCTCCTTTAACTCCACTCATTTCCTCCAAATCAAAGGTGTTGCTATGGGTACCCGCATGGGTCCTAGCTATGCCTGCCTTTTCATGGGATATGTGGAACACTCTTTGTTCCAGTCCTACTCAGGTCCCCTCCCTCACCTCTTTTTCCGATACATTGATGACTGTATCGGTGCCGTTTCCTGCTCTCGCCCTGAACTAGACAATTTCATTCACTTTGCCTCCAATTTCCACCCCAAGCCCACTGACTCCCACAGCTACCTGGACTACACTTCCTCCCACCCCGCCTCCTGTAAGGACTCTATTCCATTCTCCTAGTTTCTCCGTCTCCGCCGCATCTGCTCCGACGATGCCATCTTCCACACCAGTGCTTCCAACATGTCTTCCTTTATCCTCAACCGAGGATTCCCCTCTACCGTGGTTGACGCGGCCCTCAACCGTGTCCGTTCTATCTCCCGCACTTCTGCCCTCACCCCTGCCCTTCCCTCCCGGAACCACGATAGGGTTTCCCTTGTCCTCACCTTTCACCCCACCAGCCTCCACATTCAACGGATCATCCTCCGCCATTTCCGCCACCTCCAAAGTGATCCCACCACTAAACGCATCTTCCCCTCCCCTCCCCTTTCAGCATTCTGTAGGGACCGCTCCCTCCGAGACACCCTAGTCCACTCCTCTATCACCCCCAGCACCGCTCCCCCTTCGCCTGGCACCTTCCCGTGCAAGCGCAGGAGAGCGGAGAGGCGGCGGACCTGTGAGGGAGCACCAGAGGCGGCGGAGGTACTTAAGGAGCAACCCGAGGCAGCAAGGCCCAGAGCCCCGAGAGCGGAGAGGCGGCGGACCTGCGAGGGAGCACCAGAGGTGGCTTACCAATCCAGGTTCCGGGAGAGGGAAGCAAAAAGTAATCGAAGTGTGACATCACCAAGTAGCAGGTAAGTGATTGGTTGGTGAGTATTTTCATCTAAATTTTTCTAAACTTAAATGTTGTAGCTTCTAAGGTCTCTGTTGTGTAGCGGGGACTACCATTAAGCAAGGGCCTTTGAGTATATCATTTAATTGAAGTGAAATTGGTGGGATTCATTTAATTTTAATTAATTCATTAAAGGGTAAGTCATGGCAGGACAGCCCAGCCCCATAGTATGCTCCTCCTGCTCTATGTAGGAAATCAGGGACGCTTCCTGTGTCCCTGACGACCATGTGTGCGGAAGTGTGTCCAGCTGCAGCTACTGACAGACCGCATTGCAGCACTGGAGCTGTGGATGGATTCATTTTGGAGCATTCGCGATGCTGAGGACATCGTGAATATCACATTTAGCGAGTTGGTCACACCGCAGGTAAAGGGTGTACAGGCAGGAAGGGAATGGGTGAACAGCAGGCAGAGTAAGAGGCACAGGCAGGTAGTGCAGGAATTCCATGTGGCCATCCCCCTATCAAACAGATACATCACTTTGAATACTGTTGGGGGGCTGACTCATCAGAGGAAGGCAGCAGCAGCCAACTTCCTGGCACCATGGGTGGCTCTGCTGCACAGGCTGGGAGGAAAAAGATTGGAAGAGCTATAGTGATAGGGGACTCAATTGTAAGGGGAATAGATAGGCGTTTTTGCGGCCGCAATCGAGACTCCAGGATGGTGTGTTGCTTCCCTGGTGCAAGGGTCAAGGACATCTTGGAGCGGCTGCAGAACATTTTGGAGGGGGAGGGCAAACAGCCAGTTGTCGTGGTGCGCATAGGCACCAATGATAGAGGTAAAAAACGGGATGAGGTCCTAAAAGCAGAATATAGGGAGTTAGGAGGTAAATTAAAAAATAGGACTTCAAAGGTAGTAATCTCAGGATTGCTACCAGTGCCACATGCTAGTCAGAGTAGAAATAGGAGGATATTTCAGATGAATACATGGCTAGAGGAATGGTGCAAGGGGGAGGGATTCAAATTCCTTGGACATTGGAACCGGTTCTGGGAGAGGTGGGACCAGTACAAACGGGACGGTTTGCACCTGGGCAGGGCCGGGACTGATGTCCTGGGGGAGTGTTTGCTAGTGCTGTTGGGGAGGGTTTAAACTAAAGTGGCAGGGGGTTGGGAGCCTGAGCAGGGAGACAGAGGAAAGGGAAACAAGGAAAAAAGCAAAAGACAGGAAGGAGAAAAACAAAATTAGAAGGCAAAGAACTCAACGGTTTAAATCAAACATGGTCACAGTAAATAATAATTCATATAGGTCTGAGAGCATTAAAAAAACAAGCCTGAAGGCTTTGTGTTTTAATGCAAGGGGCATTCGGAACAAGGTGGATGAATTAGCTGCGCAAATAGAGGTAAACGAATATGATTTGATTGGGATTACAGAAACATGGCTCCAGGGTGGCCAAGGCTGGGAACTCAACATCCAGGGGTATTCAATATTTAGGAAGGATAGGCAAAAAAGAAAGGGAGGTGGAGTAGCATTGCTGGTTAAAGAGGGGATTAACACTATTGAAAGGAAGGATATTAACTCTGATGATACGGAATCTGTATGGGTAGAACTGAGAAATATCAAGGGGCAGAAAACATTAGTGGGAGTGGTATATAGACCTCCAAACAGTAATATGGAGGTTGGGGATGGCATTAAAAGGGAAATTAGAGAAGCATGCAGTAAGGGCACTGCAGTCATCATGGGTGACTTTTATTTACATATAGATTGGGCTAACCAAATTAGTAAAAATACTGTGGAGGAGGAATTCCTAGAATGTTTACAGGATGGTTTTCTGGAACAATATGTCGAGGAACCAACCAGAGATCAGGCCATCTTAGACTGGGTATTATGTAATGAGAGAGGATTAATTAGCAATCTTGTTGTACGAGGCCCCTTGGGTCAGAGCGATCATAATATGATAGAATTCTTCGTTAGGATGGAGAGTGAAGTAGTTGACTCGGCGACTAGGGTCCTGAATTTAAATAAAGGAAACTACGATGGTATGAGGCGCGAATTGGGTAGGATTGATTGGGGAATGTCACTCAAAGGGTTGACGGTGGATAGGCAATGGCAAACATTAAAAGACCGCATGGATGAACTACAGAAGTTGTTCATCCCAGTTTGGGATAACAATAAAACAAAAAGGGTGACTCAACCGTGGCTAACAAGGGAAATTAGGGATAGCATAAGATCCAAGGAGAGGGCATATAAATTGGCCAGAAAAAGCGGTAACCCTGAGGATTGGGAACAGTTTAGGCTTCAACAAAGGAGGTCAAAGGGATTAATTAAGAAGGGGAAAATAGAATATGAAAGTAAGCTTGCAGGGAACATAAAAACTGACTGTAAGAGCTTTTATAGATATGTGAAGAGAAAAAGATTAGTGAAATCAAGTGTAGGTCCCTTGCAGTCAGAAGCAGGGGAAGTTATAATGGGGAACAAAGAAATGGCAGACCAATTAAATGCATATTTTGGTTCTGTCTTCACAAAGGAGGACACAAATAACCTCCCAGAGATGTTGGAGTACATAGGGTCTGATGAGAGGGAGGAACTGAAAGAAATCAGTATTTGTAGGGAAATGGTGTTAGGGAAACTGACGGAATTGAAGGCCGATAAATCCCCAGGGCCTGATAATCTACATCCTAGGGTACTTAAGGAGGTGGCCCTAGAAATAGTAGATGCATTGCTGATCATCTTCCAAAATTCGCTGGAATCTGGAACAGTACCCATGGATTGGAGGGTAGCTAATGTTACCCCACTATTCAAAAAGGGTGGTAGAGAGAAAGTGGGGAATTACAGACTGGTAAGCCTGACATCGGTAGTGGGGAAAATGCTAGAGTCCATTATAAAGGATGTAATAGCTGAGCACTTGGAAAACAGTGTCAGGATCGGACAAAGTCAACATGGATTTACAAAAGGTAAATCGTGCTTGACTAATCTACTGGAATTTTTTGAGGATGTAACTGGTAAAATAGATAAGGGAGAACCAGTAGATGTGGTGTATTTGGACTTTCAAAAGGCTTTCGATAAGGTCCCGCATAAGAGATTAGCGTGTAAAGTTAAGGCACATGGGATTGGGGGCAAGGTATTGACTTGGATAGAGAACTGGTTGGCAGACAGAAAGCAGAGAGTAGGAATTAACGGGTCTTTTTCCGAGTGGCAGGTGACTAGTGGGGTACCGCAGGGATCGGTCCTTGGACCCCAGCTATTCACAATATACATTAATGATCTAGATAAGGGAACTAGAGGTAATATCTCCAAGTTTGCAGATGAAACAAAGCTGGGTGGGCGTGTGTGCTGCGAGGAGGATACCGAGAAACTCCAGGATGATTTGGACAGGTTGGGTGATTGGGCAGAAGTGTGGCAGATGCAATATAACGTGGATAAATGCGAGGTTATCCACTTTGGTGTCAAAAACAGAAAGGCAGACTATTATCTGAATGGCAATAGATTGGGAGAAGGGGAAGTGCAACAAGACCTGGGTGTCCTTGTGCACCAGTCGCTGAAGGTAAGCATGCAGGTGCAGCAGGCGGTGAAGAAGGCAAATGGTATGTTGGCCTTCATAACGAAAGGGTTTGAGTACAGGAGCAAGGATGTCCTGCTGCAGTTGTACAGGGCCTTGGTGAGACCACACCTTGAGTACTGTGTGCAGTTTTGGTCGCCTTATCTGAGGAAGGATGTTCTTGCCATGGAAGGAGTTCAGCGAAGATTCACAAGGCTGATCCCTGGGATGGCAGGAATGACGTATGAGGAGAGATTGGGTCGATTGGGCTTATACTCGCTGGAGCTTAGAAGAATGAGAGGGGATCTCATCGAAACCTATAAAATTCTGACAGGTCTGGACAAACTAGATGCAGGTAGAATGTTCCCGATGGTCGGAGAGTGCAGAACCAGGGGTCATAGTCTAAGGATAAGGGGTAAGCCATTTAGGACAGAGATGAGGAAGAATTTCTTCACCCAGAGAGTGGTGAACCTGTGGAATTCTCTACCACAGAAAGCGGTTGAGGCCAAGTCTTTAAATATATTCAAGAAGGAGTTAGATATATTTCTTAGAGCTAAAGGTATCAAGGGATATGGGGAGAAGGCAGGTACAGGGTACTGAGTTTGGATGATCAGCCATGATCTCATCGAATGGCGGAGCAGGCTCGAGGGGCTGAATGGCCTACTCCTGCTCCTATCTTCTATGTTTATGTTTCCATGCCCTTATACCTCCCCCCTTCCCACTGTCCAGGGCCCCAAACACCCCTTCCAGGTGAAACAGCGATTTACTTGTACTTCTTGCAATCTAGTATACTGTATTCGCTGCTCACGATGCGGTCTCCTCTGCATTAGGGAGACCAAACGCAGATTGGGTGACCACTTTGCGGAACACCTCCATTCAGTCCGTAAGAGGGACCCCGAGCTTCCGGTCACCTGTCATTTTAATTCACCGCTCCATTCCCACTCGGACCTCACCGTCCTTGGCCTCTTGCATTGTTCCACGGAAGCTCAACGTAAACTCGAGGAACAGCACCTCATCTTCCGATTAGGCACCTTACAGCCTTCCGGACTCAATATCGAGTTCAACAATTTCAGATCATAACCTCGGCCCCTATTACTTTTTTACTTATATGTTTTATCCACCCCTTTGTTTTGGTTTTTCCCTCCCCCCCCCCCTTTCCTTTTTTTTTCTCTCTCTCCCACATGGCAGCTGTCTCCCATTCTGTCGGAACATTTCACACCTAATCTAGCGCTGTCTTTTGTCTCCACTAGTTCTATCACCATCTCGTCTCATTTTGAATACCTCTTAATGTCTCTTCTCTTTTATTCTCTCCCAGCCTGGCCTCTTAATCTATTTCATTCCCTGTGCCTCTTTAGTTTTGATAAAGGGTTTTGACCTGAAACGTCGACTCTAATTTCCCTCCACGGATGTTGCCTGGCCTGCTGAGTTTTTCCAGCATTTTCTGTTGTTAAGTCATATCCTGTAACCCCCCTCCCAGCTCTCCCAGACCGTTACTGCCCCCACTGCTCTCACACCCCATGACTCCCACTGCCAAATCCCAGGACCACTCTACCAACACTATCAACCCATATAGTTCCTCACCGTCCACCCCACCACTCCCCAGTCCCACTACTTTTACATGCAGTACCTACAAACTTTCTCCTACTTACCTGGAACATCTTCTCTATCATCTTCCTTTGTATCTTGTGCTCCAAAAAAAAGCTACAAGATAAAATAAACTACCTAAGTGATAAGTGGCAGGTAACATTCGCGCCACACAAATGCCAGGCAATGGCTATCTCCAAAAAGCGGAAGTCTAACCACCGTCCATTGATATTCAACGGCATTACCATTGCCAAATCCCTCACCATCAACATCCTGGGGGGGTCACCATTGATCAGAAACTTAACTGGACCAGCCACATAAATGCTGTGGCCACAAGAGCAGGTCAGAGGTGAGGTATTCTGCGGCGAGTGTCTCACCTTCTGACTCCCCAAAGCCTTTCCACCATCTACAAGGCACAAGCAAGGAGTGTGATGGAATACTCTCCACTTGCCTGGATGAGTGCAGCTCCAACAGCACTCAAGAAGCTCGACACCATCCAGGACAAATCAGCCTGCCTGATTGTCACCCCATCCACCACCTTAAACATTCACTCACTCCACCACTGGCGTACCGTGGCTGCAGTGTGAACCATCTACAAGATGCACTGCAGCAACTCGCCAAGGCTTCTTCAACAGCACCTCCCAAATCTGCGAACTCTTCCACCTAGAAGGACAAGGGCAGCAGGCACATGGGAACACCATCACCTCCAAGTTCCCCTCCAAGTCACACACCATCCTGACTTGGAAATATATTGCTGTTCCTTCATCGTCGCTGGGTCAAAATCCTGGAACTCCTTCCCTAACAGTACTGTGGGAGTATCTTCACCACACGGACTGCAGCAGTTCAAGAAGGTGGCTCACCACCCCCTTCTTAAGGGCAGGTATGGATGGGCAATAAATGCTGGCCTTGCCAGTGATGCCCACATCCCAAAAATGAATTAAAAAATATTGAACTTTGTGCCAAAAGTGGTAGAAAGAAAAAGATTATTTTTTGGGGGGGGAGAGTGTTTCAAGAAATGGAGCAGAAGCTGAAAATAACTATCTTGATGTACTAAAATAAAACCCCAGCTTATAAAGCACGTCAAATTCAAGTAAACTAAGGAATATATGCTATAGCAGAGAAAAGACAAGGGGCTGGATTTTCATTGAGGAGTTGGGTAGGAGGCGGGACTACAACTTTTGGGGTTGTAGTCCCGCCTCCATCGAGTTCTAGCCAACCCACGCGATTTAGACTTGATTGACCTTGTTGAGCCTGCCCAGCGGGCTCAGCAGGCCAATTAAGGGCCACCCGGCAACAGGTGACATCACAGATTGAAATTTCATCTGTCAAGACCTTTTGACAGATGAAATATCAGTGTTTGACAGCTGTTTGAAGCTGTCAAACACTGACAATCTGTACTTCAGGTTAATTCCTTCCTCTCAGGATGATTTAGAGATCTCCCCGGAACAGAAAGCTGAATGCTGCAGATTTTGACAGCTGGCGGCCATTCTGCTTTCTGTGCCGGTGAGATGAGGGACTCCTGAGACCTGAAGGAAGGAAGGCTGTAAAGGTAAGTAAAGGTTAGTAGAACTTCTTTAAACACTTTAGACAGACCAAACACACTTACCTCTGCACCCATGCACCCATCACTCACCTGAACACCGGACATCTCGACCCCTCCAAGCCCTTCATCCTGACGGCCCACCTCGCTAACTTGCCATGGTTTGGAGCCGTCGGGAATCCCACATTTCAACAATGAAAATAGGGATTAGGCTAAAAGCTGCCTGTTAACTACCTGGCACTAATCCCCTTCCCGCCTCGGGGAGGTGGGTCCCAGTGCGGGGCGGATACCCGTCTCCTTTGAAACTGGCATGGAGGCGGGTTGGGGGTGGGATGGGGTCGGGACCCCCGATTTTGGGATTTTAAACCCTCACATGCCTCCAATCCCAACTCCACGGCCCAATGAAAATCCAGCCCAAGCAGTTCATGTTTTATACAATAACACTTTCAATCAGATTATATAACACAATCATTATCAAAGTCATTTTTGGAGCCTGATTTTGATTGGACTACAGTTAAACTACCACTTTTGCATTGATGTCAGAAGGTTTTGGGTATGCATCAGTGCGAAAGTGGCACAATAAACAGGGAGTCAGGCCCTGGTCTGAAGCCAAGTGGTGTGAGGCCCCTACCCAGGAGGCCATCTTACACCATCTTGAATTTGCCACAGCCCAGCCCAAAGTCACATTTTATAAGTGTTCACGGGATCGCTTACAAACTTTGGCTGGAATTTTCCAGGGTGGTAGCAGGCGCGATTGGTGGCAGGTCGGGTGGAAAAGTTGTGATTTTTGACAGCGGGTCGGGAGCCCGCTGTCATCTCGCGCCCATGCGCTTTTCCCGCAGTCGTGTCTGTCAACGTGTAGCCGACATGACCGACAGCAGTGGGGAAATCAATTGAAATCATTATCAATTAGTTTACAGGCACTTAAGAGCCTTTTTCCCCCTACATTTTAAATTTCCCTGCATGGCCACGGGATTCATGCAGCTCGGGAACCACATCTGTCAACCTGAGGCGGGTGTTCCGTGACCATTGCTCCAGCTAATTACTTGACAGCATCAAATGTACAGTAAAAGCTCCCACCTGACAGATGATCACTTTCCTCAGGCAGAAGCTGTTGCTTAGTCCATTTCCAACACAGATTCTGCAGGCTGCAAGTCTTTCCAGCAAAGTCTCCATCCAGTGTCACCTCATTGGAAGAACTCTCTCACCATTGACAGATCGCTTCTGTCATCTGTACTTCACCTGCCATCTATTCCATCAACATGGGTGGCTTTTATACTGTCTCATCTTGGTCCTCAGAATCAGACCATGATGAGCCTCAACACCAGCAGCACCAACAACAACACCAACCTTCTCCGCAATCAACTGATGCTGCACAGGACACAAAGCATCAGCACCCGACCACATTGCTGCCCGGGAGGCCAAGGATGGCCTCACCATGGCCAGATTTAGTTAACTTTACGCTGTACACCCATATGGCTACCACATGATGTGCCAGGTTGGCACCACCCCGCACCAACACCAGGAAACTTCTCTGCAATAACCAAGCCATTCTTTTCACACTCACCATCATTGCTGGAGGTAACATTATGTCTCACCATTCACTGCAACTCACTAAACCACTTCCAAAGGTGCACACAAATCTGTCCAAGACCGGAAAGTATTGAAAATAAAGATTTTTATGTTTGACACCACATTAGCAGAAACTTTACATAAACATTGGATAAAACACCCAAGTGGCTACCCTTGTGTGTTGTTAGTTGGTATGATTGCACTAGGATGAGGGTGAGTGTGAGGGTGGTTAGTGAGATGGGGATGTGGTAATGTAGATAGAGAGTGATGGATGGAGATGCAAGGTATGTTGGTGTGAGTAAGGATGTGCAGGAGTAGGGTAGGGAAGGCAGAGTGATGGGGATGTGATGAGAGGCACAGCAGGATGAGGTTGAGTGTGGCTTTGTATTAACGTTTCTTGAGATAATGAGATCATTGAAAGGTTTGCAGCACTGCACCCAGGTCCTCTTGACCACATCCTTGCTTGTAACCTCACCTGCAATCTGCAACCAGGCAGTTTTGATCTCCTGGGGAGGTCTCTTCCACCCATCAGAAGGGAAGAGGACCTCCCTGCTTGCTCTGAGAGCCTGGGTGCAGCCCTCTGCCTCTGTGCAGTCATTGTCAGTGTTTGCAGCACTCCAATGCTGTAGTGCGCTGACAGCACTATGTTAAATTAAATGCCAAATCTAATGTGGCCATAGTCCCTTTAAAGATTTCAGCTGAAAACAAGTCATGAATGATGTCACCAGACCCGCTCCATCTCATTTGGCCGGGTAACTCGTTGGGCGGACTTAATAGGCCCCATTAAAGTAAGTTCATTTTCAACAGCGGGATGGCGCCAGCAGCAGGGTCGCGACCTGCCACGGACACCGGCCGCACCAGACCCGCCCAGGTAGGCAAAATTCCGGCCTTTGTGAGAAATCTTTTTGATACTTGGAGAAAATAGAAGCTCCCACCTGTAGTGTATGTACCCGTCTACCTTTAAGGGAACTATTGAATGTAACCGTTCACCTTTAAGAGAACTACTTTAGGTGTGGCACTATTTGTTTGGCTTCTGTATACTGTAATACCGATAGTGACCACACCAGTATATAAGTATTGTGGCAGGATTGCTGGGGCAGATTCGCCCGGACCTTCGAATAGTAAAGACCTGTTTGTTTGCTACTTCTGAAGTCTGTGTATTTATTAACTGCACAACCCACAGACTTTACAGTGGCGACGAGTCCGATCGTACCCTGCGGCAAGACTACCAAAGCAACGAAGAGCGTCGAAGAGAGGCAACCGCCCTCGGCGTGCTGCTGAAAGAAAACACGAGGCTGCAGCAGGAGGAAGGAGGAAGACTTTAGCAACAAAAGCTTCCGTCTGCAACAGGCACTGACTACCCTTCTACCACGGTGCGGAGTGAGCTGATCAGCAGGAAACAAGGCGGCCGCGGAGACTGTGAGTAGGGGAAGGGGTAGAGAATATCCGGAGGATAAGGGCTGTGCACTCGACCACGGTCGAGGGGGGAACGGAGCCGGTCAGAAAGTCGGGTCCAACGGCGTCGTGAGACAGTCGGACCTCGATCGGTGGGAAAACCGGGCAGCGACCGCAGCCACGAAGCGCTGAGACTGTGAGTAGGCGCGGGAAGAGAAACCCAGCCGCAGCCGGGGAGGGAAACACCGGCCTGCGAGAGGGCTGGGAGGCGAACAGGAACCGTGTGGGTGGGAGAGAGAGACAGAGCCGAGCAAGGGGAGAGAGACTGCGCGAGAGCCAGTCCAGCGGCTGAGCTGTCCTCCACCAACGGGGTACCCAGAGCCGGTAGAACCGAACGTGCGGGAGAGGGAGAGACAGAGCCGAGCAAGGGGAGAGAGACTGTGCGAGAGCCAGTCCAGCAGCTGAACTGTTCTCCACCAACGGGGTACCCAGGGCCGGTAGCACCGAACGTGCGGGAGAGAGAGCGACAGAGCCGGGCACGGAGAGAGAGACTGCGCGAGAGCCAGTCCAGCGGCTGAACTGTCCTCCGTTAACGGGGTGTACCCAGCGCCGGTAGAGCCGTGCGGGCGGGAGGAAAAGACAGAGCCGAGTAAGGGGAGCTGTGCGGAAGCCAGCCAGCGGCTGAACCTGTCCGCTGTGGGGGAAGCGTACCCCTTCCACCGGGAAGAAACGCGGGAAGCCGCCATTAGGCGGAGAAGACGCCAGTCGCGGGAAAACCGCCATCTTAACTGACATACCGCCATTGAAGTGGGCGGGGAGAGAAGGAAAGAGCGGGAAACCGCCGATTTCGCGGGAAAACCGCCATCTTAGAAACAAACAAATAAATAAGAATACTTAAAGAAATACTGGTGCTGCTCCCAAGGGAAGAAAGATGCCTAAGCGAGGGAATATTAACGACTTTAATTCTGAAATAGAAGACTGGGCCACGTACGTGGAACGCATAGAGATCTATTGCGAAGCCAACAAAATAGAGGAAGACGACAAGGAGATAACATTGCTAAACTCGATGGGGGCAAAAACATACGGGCTCTTGAAGCATCTAATAGCACCAAATAAACCAGCGGATCAGACCTTCGAAGAGATTGTGGCTGTGCTGAAGGACCACTTGAACCCCACACCGTTGATGCTGGCTGAACGATTCAAATTCTACGCAAGAACGCAGAGGAAAGACGAAAGCAATGCGGAATACTTGGTCGAACTGCGTAGGCTAGCGAAATACTGCCAGTTCGGAGGGAATCTGACAGGAGCGCTGCGGGACAAGTTCGTATGTGGATTGTCCAAAGAAGGGACGCAGAAGCGACTACTGGAAGAGAACGACCTCACACTGGACAGGGCTGTCCTTATAGCTGCATCGCACAAAGCCGCAGCGAAAGGAACGGCGGAAATGCAACTAAAGGCGGCGGCACTCGGGGTGGACCAAATTACTTCAAGCACAACAAAATGCTACCGTTGTGGGAAGACAACGCATGACCAGAATCAATGCTGGTTTAAGAACCAAGAGTGTAGGAAATGTGGCAAACTGGGTCACATCGCGAAGGTATGCCGGTCCGGGAAAAAGACCAACAATCAAAGGAAGCCACCACAAGAAAAGTACAACAAGGTACACAAGGTGGCTGAGAAGAGTTCAGACGAACAGAATTCAGACTCAGACCCAAACAACCAGGAGCTGGGTAGTCTGAGAATCCACAATGTAGGTAAAGAAACGGATCTACAGACCATCTGGGTCATACTAAAAATAGCTGGAGTCCAAGTAAGAATGGAGCTGGACACTGGATCAGCTCTATCAGTCATCAACCGAAGGGACTACCACCGGCTATTCTCTCACATACCTTTAAGAAATACCAAGTTCGTATTACAGACATACACGGGGCATAACGTATACCCCGTGGGGAAAATAAGAGTCAAGGTGAGAGATAGGGGTAAAGAACACCCAAGAATGAACTTGTACGTATTACCTGAGGGAGGACCACCACTTCTAGGACGGGAGTGGATTAAGGAAATAGACATGGAATTACCTAAAAGCCATAATGAGGGAGGACTCGGTGCAAGCTATTAGCTCAGATTCTGAAATGGATGATGATAAGACCAAGTCGAATATGGAAGACAAGGCTAAAAGGGACTTGCCGACGATGGGGAAGAAAACGAAGACAGGCAGAAGGACTTATGGTACCAAGAAGAATAAAGCTGCAGAGCAGAACTCCAGGTTGACAGAGAATTCTGAGCCTGTTCAAGCAAAGGATTCATCCACGACGGAAGAACACCGAGCTCGGACGCAAACTTATGTCAAAGTACGACAACAATTAGAACTGTTGAGTGACCGTCTCGTACAAGAGATGAAAAATATGGAAAAGTTCTGGGACACCGAATGAGAGAACCTGGAAAGACAACAGAGACAGCTAGCTCAAGCAGAGAGCGACCATAGAGCCATCGTGGCCAAATACCAATCACATTCCCCTGATGCTGTTCAGGAACTAGAATATTTACAGAACGAACCAAAGGAAGAGGAATCTTCAGGAAGCCAGGATTTTATTCCAGTTCTTCTCTACGACTCCTTACAAGCAGAGTGTGAGAAGTTGAAAGAACAGTATGAACAGGCCCAGGCTACAATTCTGGAGGGGGTTAACTCGGCAGCCTCCGAAAAGCTAGTTTCAGTAGAAGCATATGAGCAACTAAAGGTTGAACATGAGCAAGAAGTCCAAAGGCTGCAGGAAATTCTTGATGAGCTCAAGGCCAAGACAGACTCATCGGTAGAAGTTCCATCCATAGATGAGAAATTAGAGGTGAAAAACATGGCAGAGCATGAAAGACAGGATGTCCAAGAACTCATAAAAACATTGAAGGACACCCAAGACAAATATGAGGCGGCAATGACCGAGGTTCAACAACTTGAAGAACAGATTCAACTGGGAATCCTTTCAGTGGAAGGAAAGGAAACTGTAAGAAACTCAGAGACTGTAAGAATGGTCCCTGAACATGAACTAGAGAGCATCAGGGTGCAACTTTTCCGAGCGCTGAAAGTCAAAGTTCAAGAGGAACGTAAGGTGGAAGTATTGGAGAAAGAGGTGGATGAAATGGAGAAGACTCTGATCCACCGTGTTCCCAGGGAAGAGTTAACGGTCAGCCAACTCCTTCATATGCTGAAGGACAAGACTCTGCAAGGGGAACAATCTGAACACGAGCTTCAATCTTCAGGGGGAACGAGTTCGGAGCTCTCAAAAGTCACGGAGATAGCTGAGGTGGCAACACAAATTTTACAAGGATGCCAAAAGTACGTTGAATCACGTCAAGGTGAACAGAAGAATGTGGAAACCGTTACTTCAGTAGAAGGTTTAAATAGCCTGATAACGCAATTCCCGATGGAAGGGAAGGTCGTGAAGGAATGGCAGATAACCCAGGAAGAGCGGGATGAATATGAATGCATGAAGAAGGCTTTTCAAGAAAGATGTCTAGGGAAGGAACCACCGTCAGCTAACGTCCAGACGGGTGAGGAGGAAGAAGAAGGCTCTCTCGCTGGCCTAACTCAGGACGAACCCGAATATTACCATGACCTGTTGAGTGACACTGAATATTACGAGGATGTGGTCTGCCCAGCTTGTGATGAAAACTCCCAAAGTGCTGAAATCCGGATGAAGCACTTAAGGTCTAAGGAACATCGAGAGTTGGTGGCGCTACAGCTGGCAGCCGAGAAAGGAGCTCCGAGAGTTTCAAAAAGGCAGAAAAGAAAAAGAAGAAGCAGAAGATAATAACTGTCTAAAATATTAGCACTTCTACCATCCCAGGCGGGACATTACGAAAGGAGCTAAATTAGTTGAAAAACTGGAAAATGTCAAGACAGCCAGTTGGTTGTAAAGGTCCGCACTGCTGGTTCAACAGGACGAAAGTTCAAGCTGTTACGTCAAGAAAAAGGCTATGGAGGAGTCACGCTAGCCAGGTGAACCGGCTACACCAAAGAAATGTTGTTCGGAACGAGTCAAGATCAGAGACTAAATCTATGAACTGTTTCCGCAGAGACTGAACCTGTGAACTGTTTCCACCGAGATTATATCTGTAAATTGTTTTATATGACATTGACTCCACCGAGATTATATCTGTAATTTGTTTATAGGAAGTTGAAGATATGTATGTTTAACGGGGACTCTGTAAGTAATAAGCTAAAAAGGGAGGATTGTAGTGTATGTACCCGTCTACCTTTAAGGGAACTATTGAATGTAACCGTTCACCTTTAAGAGAACTACTTTAGGTGTGGCACTATTTGTTTGGCTTCTGTATACTGTAATACCGATAGTGACCACACCAGTATATAAGTGTTGTGGCAGGATTGCTGGGGCAGATTCGCCCGGACCTTCGAATAGTAAAGACCTGTTTGTTTGTTACTTCTGAAGTCTGTGTATTTATTAACTGCACAACCCACAGACTTTACACCACCCATTTGCTCCTAACATTAAATATTAGCTGCCCAGGTACAGAGCTCTGTGCGTATGTGCATGGTCATGTGCAGAGCTCTTTTGTGGCTGGCCTCAGTATCATCCACAGCAATGCACAGCTAGCAATATAGCTCTGCTCTGCGAGTAATGCATTGCATGCCAATTATATCAGTCTGGGTAGCTGCAATGTAACTGCAATCTAAGATTAATTTTTAAATCTAGTTGGTTCCAGTCTTGTTTATTTTGGCTTGCAGCCACTCTGACTGTCAATAGCAGTAAAAGTAATGTGAAACATGTCTGTCAATTGAGACATGATTTCTTTTTATCGGTGAATGATGTGCTTTTACTTTTAATCTCTGCCTGCCCATCTGCCTCTTTGCCTTGCTCTTGCCCTATTATCTCTTGCTGCTGTCTGCCTCTAATCTTTTATGTCAATCTCTTTTATTTTTGCAGCTGTCTCTCCTACTGTAACCAAAACCCTTTACCCTCTATTTGTCTTGCTGTTGTCTCTCAGTGCCTCTTTGAATTGTCTTTAGCTGTTTTCTATCTGTGTGTTGTCATATTGTCTGCTTTGCTTCTCGTTTCCAGTTGTTGCTTCTCCATCCTTTTAGCCCCAGTTCCTTTTGAGTTGCTCCTCCTTCCTTAATTGCCCTGTTATTTTAAATTACTACATTTATGTGAGTTTTACACACTGAACTAGATTACATCTTGCCTGGATCATAAAGCTGGTTCTGGTCTTGAAGTGCTACGTGCCAATATTTCAAGGGTGCTTCAGTATCTCAAGTTGATACACTAAAAGCAGCTTTAAATGTAATGTTCTAATTGTAGTTTTATTTACTGACACGAGAAATAATGTTACTAAACCGCCCCCTCAGAACAATCAGTCACTTTAACATACTATAAGAAAATTTAGCTCTCCTTGAAAAGGTTACACCTTAGTACTGGACAGATCTTCTTTTAATTTTGATGCATCAAATCAAAACTGTATCTTTGACAATATGCTTACAGGTAGACCAGGTATCCCACACATGCACATCAAACGCTTTTTATGGAATAAATAGGCTTGGTGAATATATTATAATACTCTGCGTCATCGTGACTTTACATGTGACAAGTGTGACGTTACATATTCATTTGGAACAAGCCAAGCAGTTAGTGCAGCAAAGTCAAGTGGGAGAATATGTTTTTTTTAAGATTTTAGCCTTAAGCTATTCATAATGGTCAAAGGCTGATTCATTCATTGTGGAAAACCTCCGCAGACTGTCAGAGAACGCAGTCACACTCACCATCTAGACTGTCAGGATTGAAAAATGTTTTATACTCTGTTCCTAGACCATTAAGGACAGGCAGTCATTCCATTAGTCCACCAAGTACTGAACAATATCCACAAAAACGCCTCACCTTATTTCACTAGACATCAGGGGGCAGGCAATCCCAACCAGCTTACCAAAGGCTGAACACAACACAACTAGTACACCAGAAGTTCACGCCCCCACTTGCTGAGGGAGGCCTTAGTCTTGGTCGGGAGAGAGGTGTTGAGTTGTTGCCTACACCCCATTGAAAAAAGCCTGGGTGTAGGTCACTTGGTCACCTTTTTAGCCATTGAAGAGCATGTGATCAATGGTCCTGAGTGAGCTAAAGGGGAAACATATATTTTTAAAAAGTAGCCAAAAAATCTGTATTAATTTTATTTTATTCATGGGATGTGGGCATCGCTGGCAAGGCCAGCATTTATTGCCCATCCCTAATTGCCCTTGAGAAGGTGGTGGCGAGCTGCCTTCTTGAACCGCTGCAGTCCGTGAGGTGATGGTTTTCATTGCGGTTTGATACAACTGAGTGGCTTGATAGGTCATTTCAGAGGGCAGTTAAGAGTCAATCACATTGCTGTGGGTCTGGAGTCACACATAGGCCAGACCAGGTTCTTTCCTTACCTAAAGGACATTAGTGAACCAGATGGGTTTTTATGACAATCCAGTAGTATCGTGGTGACCATTACTGATACAGGAAACTTTGTGATATCCGGCACCGACGGGACCGAGCTGTTGCCGATCTATCAAAACTGCCGGACAAACCAGCGCTAATGTTGAAGCATACGGAGGTTTTCAGCTCCGTATCTGGCAACAAACACTGTTGCTTAGCAACAGCTTCTAAACAGTCGGCCCGTACCTTGGAAGCATCTCTGTAGCTTAGCAACAGCTTCAGAGAGACTTTGCAGAGCCTGACTGTTGAAAAAAAAGCCACGAGAAGAAAGAAAAACTAACAAAACGGCTCCTGATTTCTGCCGGTGGATCGAGGTTTCCGGACATTCAACCTCCGGATAAACCAAAGTTTCCTGTACTAGCTTTTTATTCCAGATTTATTTAATTGACTGATTTTAAATTCCCCAGCTGCTGTGGGAACTCACATCACCAGATCATTAATCCAGGCTTCTGGATTACTAGTCCAGTAACATAACCACTATGCTACCATTCCCAGTAGTTCCTGCTATTGGTTATACACTGTTCAAATAAGTGACCTGTTTAAAGAAACAGTATTCAATTATTGTTCATTTTGCTATGCATTACTCTTCTGCTGTTTTCTGTTATATTCTGAGCTATTCTTAGTCTATTAAATAGAGGCATGGCAGAGCACCTCAGTCCTGTGGCATACACATCTTGTGCCATGTGGGACAACCTCATGTGCAGGACAACCTCATGTGCAGGAAGTGTCGTCAGCTGGAGGAGGTCAAGCTCTGGGTTTCGCTGCGGTGCATCGTGAGGCTGAGTGCTACGTGGATAGCACATTTCAGGAGGTGGTCACCCCACAGCATAAGAGTGTGCAGGTAGGGAGGGAATGAATGACTGTCAGACAGGGAGTCCCCTGAGTGCATCTCACTCTATAACTGGTGTACGGTGAGCATGATGGTTCCTCTGGGGGGTACAGCCAGAGTCAAGTCCACGACACCACGGGTGGCTCAGCTGTACAAGGGGGGAGGAGGAAGATCGGGAAAGCAATAGTGATAGGAGATTCAATAGGTAGGGGAACAGACAGGCAATTCGATAGCCACAGACGTGATTCCAGGATGGTATGTTACTTCCCTGGTGCCAGGGTCAAGGATGTCACTGAGCAGCTGCAGAACATTCTGAGGGGGGAGGGTGAACAGCCAGAGGTCATGGTCCATATTGGTATCAACGCCATAGCTAGGTAGAGGGATGAGGCCCTGCAGGCAGATTTTAGGGAGCCAGGAAAGAGATTAAAAAGCAGGACCTCAAAGGTAGTAATCTCTGGATTACTCCCGGTGCCACGAGCTAGTGAGTATAGAAATAAGAGGATAGAGCAGATGAATGCGTGACTGGAGAGATGGGAGAGACAGATAGCACTAGAGTAAGAAATAGTACGGTATTAGATGGGGTCAGACAAAGAGAATACAAGAAGGTCTAAGATAGTGACCACCAGACATAAGAGGAGGATCAGGCAGGTAATGCAGGAGTCCCCCGAATGCATCTTGCTCTCCAACCAGTATTCTGTTCTGAGTACTGGTGAGGGTGATGGTTCCTCTGTAAGATTCACAAAATTTCTACATTTTCCCAAAGGTTATTAATAAGAAAAGGGACACTGCATGGACATTTTTAATGAAAAAGGGTACCCAAAATGGCGTCCGCGCCTCGTGGCAGAAAGCCTGTGAGATTTTAAAATGGACTCTGCAACGCAGACAGCTTGTGGATCGAAACCAAAGCTGCGGTTTCTGTGAAGAGAGGCTTTGTATTTTGAAACCAGACAGGACTTTGAATTATATATTAGATCGAATTGGAGACAAATCTAAATTCAGTTAGGCCTATAGTTAAGGCCATCAAGCAGTTTACACATATAATCGACAACAGATTAAGGAAGCCATCGAGGTTGGACAGGCCCATCAAGGAACATTCATGACAAAGCAAGTCAATTATTGGGCTGGTAGATACGATTACCGGCCATCTAAAAACAGTTAGTATGGGTTGCTACCATTATTTAAAATAGCCCGCCAAGATTAAGACAAAGAACTAACCTGATTTGGCGCGCAGATAAGGGTTTTTCGAAAGGAGTATAATTGAAGGCCCCGGGTAGCAATCTCTCTCTTCTCTCTCTGCTCTGCTCAGCTCTTCCGCCCCTTGCCCCTCGCCCTCGTGGCTGTTGCTCTTTCCCCGTCCCGCGCTTACCCCCTGGCCTTTGCCTGTGCCTTTCCCCACTCCATCTGGAAATCGCCCAGGCACTGCATCGGGCGGACACGGACAATTCAGGCCAGGCGAGGTGGGACGCGTCAAGGGGAGGAGGGAAGACCGACTGAAGAAGACCAACTGAGGAGGTGAACTGAGGGAAGGCTTCGAATCATCGGGCCTTCAGCCTCAGCCAACCTGCGACTATCTTCATAAAAACACAAACTGTCGGCTGCCGACGAAGAATCATCCCTGCAAGGTAAAGTACCCAAACAGAGGCTTTAACTTTGGGGTAAGTGTACCTGGACAATGCCCTTGCAGCACGCGGAGACCACGTGACGACGGCAGGCTCCAGAGAGCACCAAGAGCGAACCCCGAACCCTTTGATAAAAGGGCATATAAAATGGCCGCCGGGCCTCGTGATCAGTTTTCTGGACCATTTTATTTCTGTTACTGCAAGCCAGACAGGCTTGTGGATTGAAGACAGTAAGCCCGCGAAAGCCAGTATCTGGGAACCGAAACTCAGGGAAACAGCATACATATTCAATGGATTCTAAGTACAGGATGGAGCCCATCAAGATATGGGCAGACAATGCAAAAACACTTATACCCATTTATTGTACAAAGGAGAAACCGTTTAACAGCCATCAAGGAAAATCTCCGGACCGATCAATATGCGAACCGAGTCGCGATGACAATGTAAAAAGACATTAACAGACATTATCGGCCAGGAAGGCCAGTTAAGTAATCACCGGCTCCCGTTACAAGACAAAGCGCCCCTGCAGAGATTTCTGCCCGCCAAAATTAATACAAAGACAGGACTATGATTTGGCGGGAGATAAGACTGTCCCAAAAGAGTATAACTATGGATTGAAAGTCCATCTAAAACAGCTTCTTCTGCAAGGAACGATCGGAGGAAACTCGGAGTGGCGATCAACCATCGGAGACCGATCGGAGTCATCAACGGAACGAATGGACGAACGAAGGACGGACGGTGACGGTTACACCGATCCAGGATCGGCGCCTCTTCCACCTCGGTAGATTCGGAATCGATGAAGACGCTTCGTCTTTTTAAAGACGCTTCGGACGGACAATTTCGGTGAAAAGACAACGTGGTCGGTGTTCAGCCAGACAAAGCTCGGCCATGACGAGAAGACGACGAGGGTGGCCCGGGTACTGGGGTCGGGAGATCATCGACGACCCAGGCCGAAGGAGAAGACACCCTCAGGAAAACCGACGATCCAGGCCGGAGAAAAAGGACATTCCGGGCCTGACACTTCCGTGTCTCAACATCCCATCTGGTTGTTGGTCTGCTCCATGAACCAAAATCGACAACAGACTTAGGGATCTTCAACCTTGACGAGCGCTCATCGAGGCTGTGTCTACCCCGCCGCCTCGAGAGAGAGAGAATATCGACTGCGCCAGAAGTTTCCAAATCCACGTGACGACGGAAAGCGGTGCCCAAAAGGCTGCGAACCCCCTTTTTCACGATTTTGAGAGTGGTGAGCATGATCCCAAGTTCCCCAGGTCGAAACTTAGTTTAGGTATAGGGGAGGGAGTTAAGGGTAATCGTAATGTGTTTTCCCTTTTTCGATGTGCCGTGTGTTCCCCATTTCCATAGAGTCAAGTTCATAAATTTGTGCATGATTGTAGTTACTTTAATCTGTGCCTATGACATGTATTTTGTAATGCTTCAAACTGTTTAAAAATAAAAGCATCCATTTCGTGCTATTCAACCTGGTCTATTGAGTCCTTTCTCTGCACTACTGTTCTCTGCATCTAAGTCCAAGGTCTAGAACCGTAGGGGGAGTGGGTCGAACCACTCAAGGGTAATTATTGCACGAAGCCTGGCAGGAGACCAGGACGAGCAAGAGAAACCCCCTACATCTGTACCGCCGCCTTGTACCTAAGTCTGGTGTCTAGAACCCAGGGGCGTGGGAGCGATTCGAACTGCTCATAAACAGTCAGAGGCATAACTGACTGGGCGCACGTGCCACCCCACAGGCCACCCCCTACAGAAATGGCGACCACGGCAGGACACCGACAACAAGGTTGCGATGCAGTAGACAGTGGTTCGGATGAACGAACCATGATGGAGGAAAAGATTTCTGATTACGTGTTTATCAATGTGAATATCACTAAGTGGATCACCACTCTGTTATGGGCTGGGCGTCCGATAGATGCAGCAGCTCAGTGGACAGAGGGAAAGAACATAAGAACATAAGAAATAGGAGCAGGAGTAGGCCAATCGGGCCCTCGAGCCTGCTCCACCATTCAATAAGATCATGGCTGATCTGATCCTAACCTCAAATCTACTATCACTCTCCATCCCACCCGAACCCATGCGATATCCCGGAAGAGGCAAAAAACCAGATAAAAAAAACCAATGGCCAATTTGGGAGAAAAGATCTGGGAAATTCCTCTCCGACCCATCTAGGCGATTGAAATTCGTCCAGGAGATCACTCTGTCCCTATATTTTCTACAGTACTTACCTTTTGTAAAGGCGATCTCCATCCCAGCCAGGAACAGGAATAAAACCATCTCCTGAAATCTAACAGAATTAGAACACAAGAAGTAGGAGCAGAACCAGGCTACACGGCCCCTGGGCCCGCTCCACTACCCACAGGGCCATGACTATTCCGAACCTAGACTCATGTCAAATTTCCTGCCCGCTCCCCGTAACCCTTAATTCCCTTTACTTCTAGGAAACTATCTATTTCTGTTTTAAATTTATTTAATGATGTAGCTTCCACAGCTTTCTGGGGCAGCAAATTCCACAAACCTACCACCCTCTGAGTGAAGAAGTTTCTCCTCATCTCAGTTTTGAAGGAGCAGCCCCTTATTCTAAGATTATGCCCCCTAGTTCTAGTTCCACCCATCATTGGGAACATCCTCACCGCATCCACCCGATCAAGTCCCTTCACAATCTTATATGTTTCAATAAGATCGCCTCTCATTCTTCTGAACTCCAATAAGTAGAGTCCCAATCTACTCAACCTCTCATCATATGTCGACCCCCTCATCCCCGGAATTAACCGAGTGAACCTTCTTTGTACTGACTCGAGCGCAAGTATGTCTTTTCTTAAGTATGGACACCACAACTGTATGCAATATTCCAGGTGCGGTCTCACCAATACCTTGTACAACTGCAGCAATACCTCCCTGTTTTTATATTCTATCCCCCTAGCAATAAAAGCCAACATTCCATTGGCCTTCTTGATCACTTGCTGCACCTGCATACTAACTTTTTGAGTTTCGTGCACCAGGACCCCCAGATCCCTTTGTACTACAATACTTTCCAGTTTCTTCCCATTAACATAATAACTTGCTCTATGATTTTTCCTGCCAAAGTGCATAACCTCACACTTTCCAGTATTGTATTCCATCTGCCAAATCTCTGCCCACTTACTTAGCCTGTCTATGTCCCTTTGCAGGTTTTTTATGTCCTCCTCACTCACTACTTTCCCTCCCATCTTTGTATCATCTGCAAGCTTTGATATGTTACACCCGGTCCCCTCCTCTAAATCGTTAATATAGATTGTAAAGAGTTGGGGACCCAGCACTGACCCCTGCGGAACACCACTAGTTACTGGTTGCCAGTCTGAGAATGAACCATTTATCCCAACTCTCTGCTTTCTGTTAGAGAGCCAATCCTCTACCCACGCCAGAATATTACCCCCAATCCTGTGATTTTTTATCTTGAGCAATAATCTTTTGTGTGGCACCTTGTCAAATGCCTTTTGGAAGTCTAAATACACTACGTCTATTGGCTCCCCTTTATCCACCCTGTATGTTACTTCCTCAAAGAACTCAAGCAAATTTGTCAAACATAACTTCCCCTTCATGAAACCATGCTGAGTTTGTCCTATTAAATTATATTTATCCAAATGTCCCGTTACTATCTCCTTAATAATGGACTCTAAAATTTTACCAACCACAGATGTTAGGCTAAAAGGTCTATAGTTTCCAGCCTTCTGCCTACTACCCTTTTTAAATAAGGGTGTTACATTAGCAGTTTTTCAATCTGTCGGGGCCTTTGCTGAGTCCAGGGAGTTTTGGAAAATTATTACCAATACATCCACAATCCCTACCACCACTTCCCTCAAGACCCTAGGATGTAAGCCATCAGGTCCAGGGGATTTATTCGCCTTGAGTCCCATTATTTTACCAAGTACCACTTCCCTAGTGATTTTAATCGTATTTAGCTCCCCCCCCCCCCTATAGCCCCCTGCTTGTCCAGTGCTGGGATATTCTTAGTATCCTCTACCGTAAAGACTGATACAAAATATTCGTTCAGCGTTTTTGCCATCTCCATGTTTCCCACCATTAATTTCCCGGTCTCATCCTCTAAGGGACCAACATTTACTTTAGCCACCCTTTTTCTTTTTATATAACTATAGAAACTTTTGCTATCTGTTTTTATATTTTTTGCTAATTTACTTTCATAATCTATCTTCCCTTTCTTAATCAATCTTTTAGTTATTTTTTGCTGTCTTTTAAAGACTTCCCAATCTTCTATCCTCCCACTAGATTTGGCTACCTTATATGCCCTTGTTTTTAGTTGGATACTATCCTTAATTACTTTACTTAGCCACGGATGGCTATCTTTTCTTTTACACCCTTTTTTCCTCAGTGGAATATATATTTTTTGGAAGTTGTAAAATAACTCCTTAAATGTACACCACTGATCATGTACCGTCTTACCCTTTAATCTATTTTCCCAGTTCACTCTAATCAATTCCACTCTCATACCTTCATAATCTCCTTTATTCAAGCTCAGCACACTTGTTTGAGATCCAATCTTCTCACCCTCTAATTGAATATGCAATTCAACCATATTATGGTCACTCATTCCAAGGGGATCCTTTACTAGGACATTTTTAATTAATCCTGTCTCATTACACAGGACCAAATCTAAGGTTGCTTGCCCCCTGGTCGGTTTAGTTACATACTGCTCAAGAAACCCATCCCTAATACACTCAATGAACTCATCCTCAAGTCTGCCCTGCCCAATTTGATTTGTCCAGTTAATATGATAGTTAAAATCCCCCATAATTATAGCTGTTCCCTTATTACAAGCCTCAACTATTTCCTGATTGATACTCCGTCCAACAGAATTGCAACTGTTCGGAGGCCTATAGACTACGCCCACTAGTGTTTTTTCCCCCTTATTATTCCTTATCTCCACCCAAACTGTTTCAGTATCCTGCTCCTTTGACCCAATATCATTTCTCTGTATTATAGTGATTCCTTCCTTTATTAACATAGCCACCCCACCTCCCCTTCCTTCCTGCTTGTCCTTCCTGATTGTTAAATAATCGATTGTTAAATCGCATCAGGCAACGGAACCCTGTGTGAGAACCTTTCTGGATATGTCGAGGGCATCCTGAAACCCATCGTACAGGGAAACCCCAGCTTCTGTCGCGACACTACAGACTTTTTACAGAAGCTCAGCACCCACGGACCAGTTGAACCAGGAACACTCCTCGCCACGATGGACGTCTCGGCACTCTACACCAGTATCCCCCACGATGATGGCATCGCTGCGACAGCCTCAGTACTCAACACCAACAACAGCCAATCTCCAGACGTCATCCTACAACTCATCCGCTTCATCCTTGACCACAATGTCTTCACCTTCGACAACCAATTCTTTACCCAAACACACGGAACAGCCACGGGGACCAAATTCGCACCCCAATACGCAAACATCTTCATGCACAAGTTCGAGCAAGACTTCTTCGCTGCACAGGATCTCCAACCAACGCTATACACCAGATACATCGATGACATTTTCTTCCTATGGACCCACGGCGAAGAATCACTGAAAAGACTACACGATAACATCAACAAGTTCCATCCCACCATCAAACTCACCATGGACTACTCCTCAGAATCAGTCTCATTCCTGGACACAAGAATCTCCATCAAAGACGGACACCTCAGCACTTCACTCTACCGCAAGCCCACGGACAACCTCACGATGCTTCACTTCTCCAGCTTCCACCCTAACCACGTTAAAGAAGCCATCCCCTATGGACAAGCCCTGCGAATACACAGGATCTGCTCAGACGAGGAGGAACGCGATGGACACCTACAGACACTGAAAGACGCCCTTGTAAGAACGGGATATGACGCTCGACTCATCGATCGACAGTTCCGACGGGCCACAGCGAAAAATCACATAGACCTCCTCAGAAGACAAACACGGGACACAACCAACAGAGTACCCTTCGTCGTCCAGTACTTCCCCGGAGCGGAGAAACTACGCCATGTTCTTCGCAGCCTTCAACATGTCATCAATGACGATGAACACCTTGCTAAGGCCATCCCCACGCCTCCACTACTCGCTTTCAAACAGCCGCCTAACCTCAAACAGACCATCGTTCGCAGCAAATTACCCAGCTTTCAGGAGAACAGCGACCACGACACCACACAACCCTGCCACAGCAACCTCTGCAAGACATGCCAGGTCATCAACACAGATCCCATCATCACACGTGAGGACACCACCCACCAGGTACATGGTACATACTCATGTGACTCGGCCAACGTTGTCTACCTCATACGTTGCAGGAAAGGATGCCCCGGAGCATGGTACATCGGCGAGACCATGCAGACACTGCGACAACGGATGAATGGACACCGCGCAACAATCACCAGGCAGGAGTGTTCCCTCCCAGTCGGGGAACACTTCAGCAGTCAAGGACATTCAGCCTCCGATCTTTGGGTAAGCATTCTCCAAGGTGGCCTTCGAGACACATGACAACGCAAAATCATCGAGCAGAAACTGATAGCCAAGTTCCGCACCCATGAGGACGGCCTCAACCGAGATCTTGGGTTCATGTCACGCTACATGTAACCCCACCTGATGCAGGGTCATCCAGACTCGAGTCGACATTGGCTTGTTCTCTCTATACAGATGCGGCCGGACCTGCTGTGATTTCCAGCCAAAAAAAATGTTTTTTGTCTGTTTTTTTGTTTTTCATACAGACCCCAGCATCTGCAATATTTGACCCCTTGTGACCCCACCTCATTGTTCTTTGATGTAATGTTTCCCTGACTGACCTGTTTGGACACCATTCACACCTTTGACTGCTGTGATTATCTCTCTGCCGAGGTGTGATAAATGGCAGTTGGAAAGGTTACCTGTAAACATCTGACATGATTCTCTGACTATATAAGCTGTGTCTTTATGCATTTCTCCACTTCACCTGAAGCAGGAGCAGCGCTCCGAAAGCTTGTGATTTCAAATAAAGCTGTTGGACTATAACCTGGTGTTGTGTGACTTCTTACATTTGTCCACCCCAGTCCAACTCCGGCATCTCCACACCATGGTTAAATAACCTGGTATGTTTAATTCCCAGTCATGGTCACCCTGCAGCCATGTTTCTGTAATGGCCACAAGATCATATCCATATGTAATTATTTGTGCCGTTAGCTCATCCATTTTGTTACGAATGCTACGTGCATTCAGATAAAGAACTTTCAAATATGTTTTGTGACACTTACTTCCTGTTTTTTCCCCTTTTACTACTTTACCTTTTACTGCATACCTTCTGTCCCTTCCTGACATGTTCTGTTTTGTAATTCCCCCACTGCTACCTAAGTCTATGACCTTCACCATTGTCATTTTTATTATTTGCTCTCTAGAAACCTCCCCCCCACTAATTAGTTTAAAGCCCTCTCTACAGCCCTTGTTATATGATTCGCCAGGACTCTAGTCCCAGCACTGGCCAAGTGAAGTCTGTCTCAACGGAACAGTTCCCTCCTGTCCCAGTACTGGTGCCAGTGTCCCAAGAAGCAAAACCCATTTTTCCCACACCAGTCTTTGAGCCACGCATTTAACTCTTTAATTTTATTAATCTAGCCAAATTCGCTCGTGGCTCAGGTAATAATCCAGAGATTATTACCCTTGAGGTTCTGTTTTTTAATTTGACCCCTAGCTGCTCATACTCCTTTAATAGAACCTTCTTCCTTGTCCTATCTACGTCGTTTGTACCAAAATGGACCACGACAACTGGATCGTCCCCCTCCCACTCCAAGTTTCTTTCCAGCCCAGAAGAGATGTCCTTAACCCTGGCACCGGGCAGGCAACTCAGCCTTCGGGACTCCCGCTCTTGACTGCAGAGAACCCTATCTATCCCCCTAATGATACTATCCCCTACCACTACAACATTTTTTTTTACTCCTCCACTTGAATGGCTCCCTGTTCCATGGTGCTGTGGCCAGGTTGCTCATCCTCCCTGCAGTCCCCGCTCCCGCCCTCACAGGGAGTAAGAACCTCGAACCTGCTTGACAAGAGCAAGGGCTGCGTCTCCTTCAACACTACCTCCTGGATCCCTGTACCTGCCTCACTTGTAGTCACACTGTCCTGTCCCTGACCACGGACTACATCTGCATTAATTAATTTCATAGGTGTGACTACCTCCTGAAACATAGAGTCCAGGAACTTCTCCCCCTCCCTGATGTGTCGCAGTGTCTGAAGCTCGGTCTCAAGCTCTTTGACATGGAGCCTGAGTTCCTCTAGCAGCAAACACTTATCGCAAATGTCATCACCGTGAACCTCAATGGGGTCCACCAGCTCCCACATTCCGCAACAGTAACACATCACCTGTTCACCCATATCTATGTAATTAATTAGATTTCTTATTATTAGTTATGAAGGCCCTCTGCCCCGATATAGATGATAATATTACACCACTATTTAATAGGACTGACCAACTTAAAGATATAGAAGAGAAGGAAAAGGACCTACCAACCAGCTGATTACCAACCTCCCTTTTGAAAGCTGTCTGTGGGGCCTGTCCGGTTGAATTGTCTCGCTGCTCTGCTTCCACAGTGCTGGATTAGCCTGAGAGTGGGAAGCAAAACAGAGCAAAAACATCCCCTCACCTCCCACTTGCCCGAACTCTCCCACTTACCAAACTCTGCTTACACTCAATGCACCACACTCAGCGCTGCTGCACTAAGCCTGCCCCTTTTTATACCCGGATTCTACTTCCGGTTTAAACTCCCCAACAGCTTAATTTACTCTAAAAAATTAAACTTACTTCAAATAATTAACTTTTTCAATCACTAAAATTCAGTAAATACACTTAAATGACTTTTTCTCCCACTTACCACACTCTGCTTACACTCAATGCACCGCAAGAAGTCCTTAGAGAAGGCAGTTTGGCTGATGTGCTTTAAAAAGCAGGTCCAGCTCTTCGACGGGCTCGTTGCAGCACAAGCAGTCGAGTTAAGGGAGTCAGCCCTGGAGATCCAGGATAAGGCTCTTGCGGGGGGAAAATTATTAGTAGCTTTGCAGGCTTTGAATCAGGAGAGAGTGCATTTAGTGGGAGAACACAAGGTCCAGTTGGAATACCTACGGTGCCAAGTCACCGAGGCCAAGGGAAATTAGTTCAGGTTGCGGGAGAAGAACACCCGCTTGGCAAGACAGATCAGGGAACAGGAAGAGAAGGTACAGGAGGTAAAGGCAGCGTATAAGCTAGCGAGTGAACAGGGGTTTGAGGAGGCAGACCACGGCCCCTGTAAAGAGAGGATAGAAAATCTGAGCCGGGCTCTCCGGAAGGCAAAAGGCATGGTATGCCTCATAAGCCCAAAGGCAGGCCAGGCAGATTTTATGGGGAACAAGGGGAGGACAGTTCCAACATCACCAGTAATGTCTAGGGATGACCCGGTTGAGAGAGAGGAGACGTCACAGCCAGCACCCGTAGCGCCAAGTTTCAGCGAGGTTTGGCAGCAAGGGAGGGTGGAACCAGGGGTGGAACCCGAAGTGGAGCCAGAGGTGGAGGCGGAGGTAGAGCAAACCCTGCCCGAGAGGCCGGAGCCGGGACCGATGTGCCCAGCGACATTGATGGACCCCTCCAAAACCAGTTCGTATTGCCCTTTAACACCCAACAGCTTAGGGCGATGGTCAGCCATCTCCCGAGGCTCTCCAAAAAGGGAGACCCCTCGATCCACTTCAGGGAAATAGAGCAAACCGCCAGCGTCAACGACTGCGATGATGCGGAGAAGGCCAAAATGCTGCTATTCTCCCTGGAGAGCAACCTCCTCCAATCCCTCTCTGACGAGTGCAAAAGGGGGCAGTGCGGGTATGAGGAGCTTAGAGATGTGGTTCTGGAGGCCATGGGGATGAATGAGGGAAGTCCTTTCTCCCATGTGGAGAAAACGATCCAGCTCTCAGGGGAAACCCCGCAGTCTTTTTCGGACCGGCTGTGGCTGGTGTACCGGAGGGCCTGCTGGGGGACGCCGGACCGGGCATTCCTGAACGGGGATTCCCTGATGCATTGGTTCCGTTGCCTGGTGGCAAACAGCTTGCCACAGGTCTGGGCCAAGGCAGAAGCCTGGTTCGATTCCAAAAATCCCCAGACCACCGAACTCACGGTAATTAGGCAGCTCACTCTGGCTTACAAAAAAGGTAGGGGAGCCGATGCACACCCACCCAAGGGAAAGGTGCATGAGGTAAAACCTGGACCGGGTAGGAAAGAGTGGCACCAGGAAGGGAGTAACACCCCCCCCCCACCAAGACCAATTGTTATGGGTGTGGGAAGGATGGTCACTGGCGGAATGAGTGCAAAAACCCATGGAAAGATAACAAGGGAAAGCATCCCACAGCCCCAGCCCAAAAGGCAGGGGCAGGGACCCCTTCCGCAGAGGTCGAGTCACTTTTGGACGCCATGAGGTCCTTACTGACTTGCCAGGGGAGAGTAGCAGCCGCCACCGGTGCTCTCACCCCATCCGCCCTATCCAACCCACAGCCATGACTAGAGCCAGCGCAGCCTGTTTATCTGTGTTCTCTCCGATATGATGAGTGGAAAAGACCCCTTTTGGAGATGGAGGTGGAAAAGGTGACAAAGACCTATCTGTTAGACACGGAGCCATCGCGCACCGTGATCTACTCAGCTAACCCCATCACCTCACCTCTCTCCAGTGGGGTCCCATACAGTCTATCGGGGTTTACGGGTAGGGAACAGGCCGGCTCATTTTCCATCCCACTCGCCATTCAGATAGGACCGCTCCGCTCCAAGTGGACCTGTGTCCTGATGAAATGGGACGTGGAGGGTGGAAGAGGGGTCCTGGGGGCCGATTTTATCGTGGGTCACCGGATCCTAGTGGATTTGAGGAATCATTGCCTTCGGGGGGCAGGCAAAGTAAAGAACGGAGAGATCGTAGTTATCCCGGGAAAGGAAAGGAAGGGGAACCTCTGCACCATGAAGCCCAAAGAGGATTATAACCTCAGGCTCATGGTCAGCAACACCCCACCAGAGTTCCAGGCATTTTGTGCAGGCCCACCTGGCCACATTTACCACCCACAAGCACGACTGCGGGAGGGTCACAGGGTTTGAGGTCAGCGTAGACGGGGACCCCATGGCCCAACCACAGAAACAGTATAACTCCCCCAGGGAAGCAGAACCAGACATGGAAGCAGCCATGTCCTCGTTAGTGCAGCAGGGAGTTCTGAGGCCGATAGCTACCCACGTGAATTCTCCGTTATGGCCGGTCAGAAAACCGGACAATTCCTGGAGGGCCATGGTGGACTATCGGGTGCTCAATAGTAACATCCCAGCCTGCGCACCCACAGTAGCAGCAGTTGCCGACCTCATCGGGAGTATTCCAGCATCTGCGACCACTTTCACGGTGCTGGATATTTCAAATGGGTTTTGGTCCATCCCCGTAAGGAGGGAGGATCAGCACAAGTTTGCCTTTACGTTTAAAGGGCAACAGTACACGTGGAACTGTTTGCCTCAGGGCTTCCACAACAGCCCCAGCATTTTCCATCAGTGCATGGCCAACAGTTTAAAGGATTTTAGCCAGCCCAGACAGTTGGTTCAATATGTGGATGACCTGCTCCTGTTCACTGACTCGAAAGAGGAGCATGTATTGATTTCTTTGTGGGTTCAATGACGAGACATTTATGAAAGAGAATGACGTTTAATCTAAAGTCTGTTCAACTCTTTATACAGCATTTACAGGAGACATCATGCTAGTGATGCATCTAGAACGAAACTGAAACTAAACCAAACTCCCTTGCTTGTCTCGGTCACATGCCCTCTGCTGGTTAGGCACAAGCAATCAATACATGCAAACATGCTGGTAGGCATCATAATCAAACAGGCAAATACCATCTCTATTTGCTGATATCATTACATCTCCTTTTCTTAAAACAAAAGTATTTTACTTTTAACTAACAACATGTTTTCTTTGTATTAATCTGCATTTTAACTGTAACACTTAATGAACTTACATTATCATTATCATGATCAAGGTTTTTTAACCTTGCTTTGTGTGTTCACATGAAATATGTAAATACACTAGAACTTGAAGAAAGAATAAGATAACATTACTTCCTTCGATAACAATAGTCCTTAAATTTGCTCAATGAGTCTCTCAGGAGGCTTCACGTGTCTTGAGGATTTTCTGATTGATTGTCCTTGAATCTGAGTTGTTGCCTCAGATGATTGGTTCTCAGCTGTGTGATCAGGTTGTTCAACAGTATCAGTCTCTTGACCTGCTGTGGCTGGTCCCATGAGAGGATCTCGATGATTTCATCTCAGAACAGCACCCTCATCTGTCTGAATGGTGTATGATCTTGGTTGAACTTCACTCAGGACAGTTCCCTTCTGAGTCCATATGTTTGTTTTGTCTTTGAACCTTACTTGGTCACCAGTGTGGAGTTCAGGTAGGTTTTGTGTTCCTCTGTCATAGTAGTACTTTTGCTTTTCTTTCTGTTGTTCTTTGAACTTCCTCACTTTCTCCCCCTCTTTTGTTTTCAGGAGATTCTCCGGGATGGGTAGGTTTGACCTTAGCCGACATCCCATCAGGAGTTGGGCTGGTGACTTACCACACTCGAGCGGCGTTGTGCGGTATACAAGCATGCTGTGGTAGAAGTCAGTTCCACTGTCTTTTGCCTTGTACATCAGTCTTTTCACTGTCTGGACCGATTTTTCCACTAGACCATTGGACTGTGGAAAGTGAGGAGTTGACGTTGTGTGGACAAAGTCCCACTCTTTGGCAAAGTGTCGGAAACTTGCATTGTAAAACTGGGGTCCGTTGTCTGTGAAGACCTCGCTTGCCATGCCATGTCTGGAGAATATGGCTTTCATACATGTTATCACAGCATCTGCAGTGGTGGTGTACAGTCTACAAACCTGTGGATACAGGGAGCAATAGTCTGTGACTACAAGATAGTCCTTCCCTTGACATACGAATAGGTCAGCGCCTACCTTCTGGTAAGGTCTGTCTGGCGCTGGGTGTGGCTTTAGTGGTTCTACCAGATTGCTTGCTCGATATTTCAGGCATATTGTGCAGTTTGACACCTCATTTGTCACATCTTGGTTGATTCGTGGCCAGTACATCACCTCTCGTGCTCTTTTCTTACACTTTTCGATTCCCAGATGTCCTCCATGGATCTTTTTTAACATCTCTTTTCTCAGACTCTTTGGGATAACTATTTTACTTCCTTTGTAGATGATGTCTTCGACCACTGATAGTTCCGCCCTGCAGTTCCAGTACTCTGCCATGTCAGGTGAGCAGTCTTGCTTCATGTTGGGCCATCCATCCAAGATGCTTTTTCTCAGTCGTCTCATTGTTTCATCTTTGTTTGTCTCAGTCTTTATGAGCTCCATTTTTGCATCTGCTATGGGCAGTGCTCTTGTGATCATGTCCACGTAGGCGTTCACTTTTTCATCCATTGTGGTGTTTGCGGGCTCACTTGGGTCAACAGCTCTGGACAACGTGTCTGCTGTATACATCAGTTTACCCGGTGTGTACGCAACATTCAGTGTATAGCGTTGCAGCCTGATCATCATTCTTTGTATTCTAAGCGGACAGCTATTTAGTGGCTTTTGGAACAATGCAATCAAGGGCTTATGGTCAGTCTCTACACTGATTGCTTGTCCTGCCACAAACTGGTGAAATCTTTCACAGGCGTATGTGATGCTGAGCAACTCCTTTTCTATTTGAGCATATCGCGTCTCCGCGTCTGTCATTGAGCGCGATGCATATGCAATAGGTTGCCAGTAGTCATATTGTTGCAGAAGAACGGCACCGAGCCCACTCTGTGATGCATCTGATGATATCTTGATGGGTCTCGCTGGGTCATAAAACCTCAGAACTGGTTCCTCTGTGAGCAGTTTCTTTAGATCGCTCCATGACTTCTCATGCTCATGATTCCATTCCCATTCTATGTTCTTTTCAGTTAGTCTTCTCAGTGGCGCCATCTTTTCTGAGAGGTTGGATATGAATTTCCCCATGTAGCTGATCATTCCATTAAACCTCTGCACGTCCTTTTTGCATTGTGGCTTTGGCATATTCTCAATGGCGGACACCTTTCTGGGATCTGGTCTGATGCCCTCACTGCTAAGGATATCTCCCACGAATGTCAGTTCTGTCACCCCGAGCTGGCATTTCTCTCTATTCAGCTTCAGGTTTGTTTTCCTTGTTGCTTCCAGCACTTTTTTCAGTCTCTCATCATGCTCAGTTCTCGTGGTTCCCCATACTATGATGTCATCCATTGATGTATCAACTCCCTCCAGGTGCTCATAGATCATATGGATAGTTTTGTGATAC
The DNA here is from genome assembly GCF_052327205.1 of Somniosus microcephalus. Classification (NCBI taxonomy): domain Eukaryota; kingdom Metazoa; phylum Chordata; class Chondrichthyes; order Squaliformes; family Somniosidae; genus Somniosus; species Somniosus microcephalus. The sequence goes on along the minus strand of NC_140989.1, from coordinate 242,218,239 downwards.
ACTTCAGGAGCTGAGGCAATGCCAAATGGTAACCTTAGGAATCTGTATCTGCCAAATGGACTGTTGAACGTGCACAGTCTTGAACTTGCTTCGTCCAATTTCATCTGCCAAAATCCTGCTGATGCATCTAACTTGCTGAAATACTTTGCATTTGCAAACTGTGCCATGATTTCCTCACGTGAAGGAAGCTTGAAGTGCTCTCTCTTTATTGCTCTGTTTAGATCTCTTGGATCCAGGCAAATTCTGAGCTTTCCATTCTTTTTGTCCACTATGACGAGGGAACTCACCCACTCAGTTGGCTCATCTATCTTCCGAATCACGTTCAGGCTTTCCATCCTGTCCAACTCTGCCTTCAGTTGCTTTTGAAGAGCAAACGGGACTTTTCTGCATGGATGTATGACCGGTGTCATACTTTTATCTACTCTGATCGTGTGTTCTCCTGGAATGCAGCCTAGACCCTTAAATAGGTCGTTGTACTCTTTCATGAGTTCATCATAGACTGTCTCTCCTTCACTTTCCACAACGAGGACTCTCTTTACCAGGTTCAGTCTCTCACAGGCTTTTAAACCTAGTATGGCTTGCAAATCCTTTGGCACCACGATTAATGCTAACGTGTGCTCTCTGTCCTTGTGTGTTACTTTGACAATGCATCTTCCTTTCACTGGTATATCAGTACCTGAGTATCCTGTCACTTTCACTTTTATTCCATGTATCTTTGGTCTGGGTGTAATTTTCTTAAAATCAGTCTCTGATATCACATTAACTTGTGCTCCAGTTTCCAATTTAAATGGAATGTGTATGTCATTCACTTTTAGTGTCAACATCCAGTCTCTTTCTTCTTTTTTGTTTTCAGACACAACATCTACATAGAACTCCTCTATGTTGCTTTCATCTACTGCATGGACCTTGCTTTATTGCATTTGGTTCTTACAGCAATGGGCATAATGGTTGTTCTTGTTGCAACTATTGCATGTTTTACCATATGCTGGACACTTTCTTGGTGGATGCTGTGTACCGCATCGACTACATGACTTTCGATTGTCCCTTTCATTTTCGTCCGCTGGCCACGCCTCTTTTTTCACATTGGCGCTCTTTTTGTTAAACGGTTTGTGTCCGTTCTTACTCACTGCATCCACGTTGCAGCTACTGTCACTGAACAGCTCCTTTGCCTGCGACTTCACAGTCTCTGTAGCCTTACACAGTGCTATGGCTTTTCCCAGGTCTAGATCTTGCTCTCTTAGCAGTCTTTCCCTTAGACCATTATCTGGAATACCACACACCAGTCTGTCTTTTATCAGCGAGTCTGTCAGTCCCCCAAATTCACACGATTTGCTTCTGTTTCTCAGTTCAGTCACATACTGGTCAATAGTCTCACCCGTTTTCTGTAAACATGTGAAAAATCTGTGCCTCTCAAACGTCACGTTACGTTTAAGTATGCAGTAGGCCTCAAACTGTTCCATTATTTTATCTAGCTTCATTTTGTCTCCATTAGCAGCGAATGTGAAGTTATTTTACACCTCCAGCGCTTCATCACCCACGACATGTAAGAACACTGACGATTTCTTATTATCACTTTGCTCGTCAGCTCCGATTGCCGTTAAATACAACCCCACATGTTGTTTGAATCTCCTCCAATTTTCAGCCACATTACCTGTCAACTGAAGCGTCGCCGGTGGGTGTAATCCTTCCATTTTTTCACTTTGTTAGCTATTCTCCAATGGTAAGCAACGATTTTCTCTTTTGGCTTGCTAATATGTGGAGAGCTGATTTACCTTCAGATTTTTTCTCTTCATCTCTTTCAGCCACTTCTGACACCATGTATTGATTTCTTTGTGGGTTCAATGACGAGACATTTATGAAAGAGAATGACTTTTAATCTAAAGTCTGTTCAACTCTTTATACAGCATTTACAGGAGACATCATGCTAGTGATGCATCTAGAACGAAACTGAAACTAAACTGAACTCCCTTGCTTGTCTCGGTCACATGCCCTCTGCTGGTCAGGCACAAGCAATCAATACATGCAAACATGCTGGTAGGCATCATAATCAAACAGGCAAATACCATCTCTATTTGCTGATATCATTACAGAGCATGGCCCACTATTGGCCGAACTGCTGGAGCTGTTAGGACAGAAGGGTTTCAAAGTAAATCCCAAGAAAGCGCAGATCGGCCAGCAGGAGGTGAAATTCCTCGGTCTGACCGTGCGCGCTGGAGAAAGGGCCATAGATAAGGCTAGGAGGGAGGCAGTACAAGAACTACCAGTCCCTAACACAGTAACGGGTGTGAGGTCATTTCTGGGGCTAACCGGGTACTGTAGAGATTTTATTGAGGACTATGCGGCCACCGCAGCCCCTCTGCTCCGACTCCTACACAAGGGAGTGGAGTGGCTTTGGGATGAGGGTTGCCAGGCAGCATTTGTCAGGCTCAAGAAAGACTTGCAGACCGCGCCAGCTCTAGGGGCCATAGATAGGGGGTAGCAGCCAGCGGGGACAGCCTGAGTGCTGTGCTGCTCCAAGAGCGGCACGGCCGGCTGCGGCCGGTGGTCTACTCCTCCAGGATACTCACTGATGTGGAAAGGAGCTATTCCAACTGTGAGCAGCATCTTTTGGCCACACATTGGGCTATGAAAAGATCATTGATCTTCACAGGCACCTCTCCTATCACCCTCCTCACCCATCACACACCCACCCAGATGCTTCTGGATGGGAGGATCAAGGATGGGACAGTGAGCAGTGCCCGCATTGCCCGCTGGACCTTGCTCCTCTCACAGATGGATCTGAAGGTGAAGGGTCTCTGTGAGCCAAAGCTCGCAGCCAACCTGGTATATCCTGGAACAGCCCACCGGTGTTCCATTGAAGGGGTTTGGGAAGCAAACATAGGTTTACGGGCCGGGATACATCCCACGGGCTGCGAGATCTATGTAGACGGTTCCAGCACGGCCAAGGCAACCAGCAGGCTGACTTGCTCATCAAGGAGGGTGCCCACACAGGCACTTTCTGGGACCCCTTTGGGTCCAGACCCATGGCGGTGGTCAGAGGTAGGGACGGGACCCAAGGGAGTGTAGGGCTAGCATTAGCCAAGCCCAGGACCCCGTCCTAAAAGCAGTCCTCAGCGCAGTCGCTGAGGGAAAGGGAATAGAAGGTCCGTACAGCACAGCGACTCTCTCCGTTAAAGAGGGTATGCTCTTCCGGGGGGAACAGTGGGTTGTGCCGCAGCAGCACCGGAGGGAATTCCTTCAACTGGCCCATGAGGGTCCAGGAGCGGGACACCCCGGGCCTGAGACCACTTGGCAGTGGGTGGAACAGACGGGATGTTGGCCGGGACTCAGGGACGATGTCCGCGAGTTCTGTGCAGGCTGTCTTGTGTGCGCTGCAAACAACCCTGACCCCCACATAAGGAAGGTCCCTATGGGACATGTCAGGAGGGTAGAGGGACCATGGCAGTCGATACAAGTCGACTACATCGGCCCCCTGCCCACCACCCAGGGAGGCTATAAATACTGCCTAGTCCTGGTGGACGTGTTTACCAAGTGGGTAGAGGCTTTTCCCTGCAAGGCAGCCACAGTTCTGGGTACTGCCAGGATCCTGGTCCGGGAAGTGTTCTCGCGATGGGGACTACCACAGTTTGTGGAGTCCGACCAAGGGAGTCACTTCACCGGACAGGTGATGCAGAACACCCTTATGCTGTTGGGCATTGAAGGGAAATGGCACGTGGCCCACAACCCGCAGTCGTCAGGGATTATGGAGCGTATGAGTCAGACCCTCAAAGAAAGGTTAAGAAAGGAGACGGTGGACTCGCCCCGTAAATGGGCCGAGGTCCTACCGTTGGTTTTGATGGGGATCCGGGCCAGCCAGTCTAAATGCACGGGGTATTCCCCGTACAAGCTAATGACTGGCAGGGTTATGCGGACCCCCACCCATGTACTAGCCCCGGTGCTCACGGAGGGTCAGCTCAGAGAGGTCAACCAGGACAGGTTCGCCCGAAACCTCTTTGAGCACCTGAAGCAGGTCCATGAGCAGGTGGCTGGGAACATGGGAAGGCAGCATTGGAGTAACCGGTTGCTGCTCGAACTGAGAAAACACCACGAGTGGGAGGTAGGAGATCAGGTCATGGTAAGAAACTATGCCCGAATAGGGAGTTTGGAGCCATTGTACATGGGGTCCTACAGTATTGTAAATAAAGCTAGCCCCATGGTTTACGCCATGAAGATGCCCCGGCATACAAAATGGTTTCATATCAACCAGTGTAAGCTGTTAATAAAGATGTATATGTACCAAGTGGTGCAGGGGTGTTGGACCCCTCCATGCTTGGATGTGTGTAGAATCTGTAATTTTACTCTCTGTATGCTGATGTACACTACATTTTCACGGAATGGGAAGTGCATGTGTCGTGGGTATATTAGATAGGTAATTACAGGGGAAGGTTGACTGTCGAAGGTCAGAAAAATTTTGGTCACCCTGAAAGTATGATACTTCAAGCAAGTTTTAGTATCACAGGGGGGAATGTAAGATTCGCAAAATTTCTACATTTTCCCGAAGGTTATTAATAAGAAAAGGGACCCTGTATGGACATTTTTAATGAAAAAGGGTACCCAAAATGGCATCCGCGCCTCGAGCAGAAAGCCTGTGAGATTTTTAAATGGACTCTGCAACACAGACAGCTTGTGGATTGAAACCAAAGCTGCGGTTTCTGTGAACCGAGACTTTGTATTTTGAAACCAGACAGGACTTTGAATTATGTATTAGATTGAATTGGAGACAAATCTAAATTCAGTTAGGCCTATAGTTAAGGCCATCAAGCAGTTTACATATATAATCGACAACAGATTAAGGAAGCCATCGAGGTTGGACAGGCCCATCAAGGAACATTCATGACAAAGCAAGTCAATTATCGGGCCGGTAGATATGATTACCGGCCATCTAAAAACAGTTATTATGGATTGCTACCATTATTTAAAATAGCCTGTCAAGATTAAGACAAAGAACTAACCTGATTTGGTGTGCAGGTAAGGGTTTGTCGAAAGGAGTATAATTAAAGGCCCCGGGCAGCAATCTCTCTCTTCTCTCTCTGCTCTGCTCGGCTCTTCCGCCCCTCGCCCTCGTGGCTGTTGCTCTTTCCCCGTCCCACGCTTACCCCCTGGCCTTTGCCCGTGCCTTTCCCCACTCCATCTGGAAATCGCCCAGGCACTGCATCGAGCGGACACGGACAATTCAGGCCAGGCGAGGCGGGACGCGACGAGGGGAGGAGGGAAGACGAACTGAGGAAGACCAACTGAGGAGACGCACTGAGGGGAGGCTTCGAATCATCGGGCCTTCAGCCTCAGCCAACCTGCGACTATCTTCATACAAACTCAAACTGTCGACCGACGACGAAGAATCATCCCTGCAAGGTAAAGTACCCAAACAGAGACTTTAACTTTGGGGTACGTGTACCTGGACAATGCCCTTGCAGCACGCGGAGACCACGTGACGACGGCAGGCTCCAGAGAGCACCAAGAGCGAACCCCAAACCCAACCACTGTTTTGAGTCCAGCAGACCCCTTTTGATTGGTGAGCATGAATTCTGGCCCCTCATAGCTTAATCTAGTTAGGTATAGGGGGTGGGATAAGGATAAGGGGATTGTTAAGATAGTTTGTTTTCCCTCGATGTGCCGTGTGTTCCCCATTCCCTGTATAAGTATATAGTTATTCTTTTGTATTTTTTTGCCTGTAGAAGTGTACACTAGTAATTTTCCATAAGATTGTATCAATTTTCCTCTTCAATAAAATCTTGGTTTTTGTTTACATCCAACCACCTGTCTACTCGAATCTTCTCTGTACCGCTGCCTTGTACCTAAGTCCGGTGTCTAGAACCCAGGGACATGGGAGCGATTCGAACCGCTCATAAACAGTCAGAGGCATAACTGACTGGGTGCACGCGCCACCCCACAGGCCACCCCCTACACCTCTGAGGAGTACAGCCAGAGCCAAATCCACAGCACCACGGGTGGCTCAGCTGTACGGGAGGTGGGGGGAGCGGGGTGGGGAGGAGGAATATGGGAAAGCAATAATGATAGGAGATTCAATAGTTAGTGGAGGAGACAGGCATTTTTGCGGGTTCAGACATGACTCCAGGATGGTGTGTTGCCTCCCTGGTGCCAGGGTTAAGGATGTCACCGAGCGGCTGCAGAACATTGAGAGGAGAGGGTGAACAGCCAGACGTCGTGGTCCATATCGGTACCAACAACATAGGTAGAAAGAGGGATGAGGTCTTGCAGGCAGATTTCAGGGTGCTAGGAAAGAGATTAAAAAGCAGGACCTCAAAGGAAGTAATCTCCGGATTACCCCTGGTGCCATGAGCTAGTGAATATAGAAATAGGAGGATAGAGCAGATGAATGTGTGGCTGAAGAGATGGTGCAGGAGGGAGGGCTTCAGATTCCTGGGGCTTTGGGTCCGGTTCTGGGGGAGGTGGGACATGTACAGGCCGGACGGGTTGCACCTCAACAGAGCCGGCACCAATATCCTCGCAGGGAGGTTTGCTAGTGCTGTTGGGGAGGGCTTAAACTAAGTTGGCAGGGGGATGGTGTCCAGGATGTACCATTAGAAAGGAGAAACAAAGATCATAAAGGATTGGGAGAGACAGATAGCACTAAAGTAAGAAATAGTAAGGTATTAGGTGGGGTCAGACTAAGAGAGAACACAGGATGGTGTAAGATAGGTTTATAGTGTATGTGTGTGAATGCACGAAGTGTAGTAAATAAGGTTGGTGAGCTGCAGGCACAAATAGCCACATGGGAATATGATGTTGTGGCAATAACAGAGACCTGGCTCAAAAAAGGCCAGGACTAGGTTTTAAATATTCCTGGATATAAGGTGTTCATGAAAGGTAGGGAAGGAAAAATAGGAGGTGGTGTGACAATATTGGTTAAGGAGAATGTTACAGTGCTGGAGAGAGAGGATGTCCTGGAGGGGTCAAGGACAGAATCTATATGATTACAGTTAAGAAATAATGGAGGTGTCATTAAACTACTAGGTATATTCTATAGGCCATCAATTAGTGGGAAAAATATGGAGGAGCAAATTTGCAGAGAAATTACAGAGAGATGCAGGAACTATAGGGTAGTGATAATGGGGGACTTCAACTATCCTAATATAGACCGCGATAGTTATATTGTAAAGGGCGGAGAGGGGGAAGAATTTCTGAAGTGTGTTCAGGAGAACTTTCTTGATCCATATGTTTCTGACCCAACGAGGAAGGAGGCATTGCTGGATCTGGTTCTGGGGAATGAGATAGGTCAAGTGGAGCAAGTGATAGTAGGTGAACATTTAGGGAACAGTGATCATAGTATCATAAGGTTTAGATTAGCTATGGAAAAGGACAAGGAGCAAGCTAGAGTAAAATACTTAATTGGAGGAAGGCCAATTTCAGTGTGATAAGAACGGATCTGGCCCAGGTAAATTGGAATCAAAGATTGTCAGGCAAAACTGTAATTGAACAATGGGCTGCTTTTAAAGAGGAGATGGTTCGGGTACAGTCGAGGTACATTCCCAGGAGGGTGAAACGTAGAGCAACCAAAGCCAGAGCTCCCTAGATGCCGAAAGAGATAGAGAGTAAGATGAAGCAGAAAAAGGGGCATATGACAGATCAGGTTGAGAATACAAGTGAGAACCAGGTTGAATATAGAAAGTTCAGAGGGGAAGTGAAAAAGGAAATAAGAGGGGCAAAGAGCGAGTATGAGAATTGACTGGCAGCTAACATAAAAGGGAATCCAAAAGTCTTCTATAGGCATATAAATAGGGAAATCATGTTTAACAAATTTGCTGGAGTTCTTTGAGGATGTAATGAGCAGGGTGGATAAGGGTGAGTCGGTGGATGTGGTGTATTTGGATTTCCAGAAGGCATTCAATAAGGTGCCACATAAAAGGTTACTGCATAAGATAAGAGCTCACGGGGGTAATATATTAGCATGGATAGAGAATTGGCTAACTAACAGAAAGCAGAGAGTCGGGATAAATGGGCAATTTTCTGGTTGGCAAACGGTAACTAGTGGGGTGCCACAAGGATCAGTGCTAGGGCCCCAACTATTTACAATCTACGTTAATGACTTGGATGAAGGGACCGAGTGTAATGTAGCCAAGTTTGCGGATGATACAAAGATGGGTGGGAAAGCAAGTTGTGCAGAGGACTCAGGAATCTGCAAAGAGATATAGACAGACTAAGTGAATGGGCAAACATTTGGCAGATGGAGTGGGAAAGTGCGAGGTTATCCACTTTGGCAGGAAAAATAAAAAAACAAATTATTATTTAAATGTAGAGAGATTACAAAATGCTACAGTTCAGAGGGACCTGGGGGTCCTTGTGCATGAAACACAAAAAGTTAGCATGCAGGTACAGCAAGTAATCAAAAAGGCAAACGGAATGTTGGCCTTTATTGCAAGGGGGTTGGAGATATAAAAGCAGGGAAGTCCTGCTACAACTGTACAGGGTATTGGTGAGACCACACCTTGAGTACTGCATACAGTTTTGGCCTCCTTATTTAAGGAAGGATATACTTGCATTGGAGGCAGTTCAGAGACGATTCACACAGTTGATTCTTGAGATGAGAGGGTTGACTGAAGAAAGGTTGGGCCTATACTCATTGGAATTTAAAAGAATGAGAGGTGATCTTATTGAAATATATAAGATACTGATGGGATTCGAAAAGGTAGATGCAGAGAGGATGTTTCCCCTCGTGGGAAAATCTAGAACTTGGGCATAGTTTCAGAATAAAGGGCCGCCCTTTTAGAACTGAGATGAGGAGGAATTTCTTCTCTCAGAGGGTCGTAAATCTGTGGAATTCTCTGCCCCAGAGAGCCGTGGAGGCTGGGTTATTAAATACATTTAAGGTGGAGATAGACAAATCTTTGCAAGATAAGGGAGCGAAGGGTTATGGGGAGCGGGCAAGGAAGTGGCTTTGAGCCCAAGATCAGCCATGATCTTATTGAATGGCGGAGCAGGCTCGAGGGGCCAAGTGGCCTGTTCCTGCTCCTATTTCTTATGTTCTTATAATAGGCTTGCCAGCAAAGTTGAAGCTCATGGAATAAAAGGGACAGTGGCAGCATGGATACGAAGTTGGCTGAGTGATAGGGAACAGAGAGTAGTGGTGAATGGTTGTTTTTCGGACTGGAGGAAGGTGTACAGTGGTGTTCCCCAGGGGTCGGTATTAGGACCACTGCTTTTCTTGATATATATTAATGACAGGGCACAATTTAAAAATTTGCAGATGACACAAAACTTGGAAGTATAGTGAACAGTGAGGAGGATAGTGATAGACTTCAAGAAGACATAGCGAGGCTAGTGGAATGGGCAGACATGTGGCAGATGAAATTTAACCTAGAACAGTGCAAAGTGATACATTTTGGTAGGAAGAACAGGGTGCGGCAATATAAACTAAAGGGTACAATCCTAAAGGGGGTGCATGAACAGAGAGACCTTGGGGGGATGTGTGTACAAATCGTTGAAGGTGGCAGGACAGGTTGAGAATGCGGTTAAAAATACATACGGGATTCTGGGCTTCATAAAGAGAGGTATAGAGTACACAAGCAAGGAAGTTATGATGAACCTTTATAAAACACTGGTTCAGCCTCAGCTGGTGTATTATGTCCAATTCTGGGCACCGCACTTTAGGAAGGATGTGAAGGCCTTAGAGAGGGTGCAGAAAAGATTTACAAGAATGGTTCCAGGGATGAGGGACTTCAGTTATGTGGGTAGACTGGAGAAGCTGGGGTTATTCTCCTTGGAGCAGAGAAGGTTGAGAGGAGATTTGATAGAGGTGTTCAAAATCATGAGGGGTCTAGACAGAGTAGATAGAGAGAAACTGTTCTCATTGGCGGAGGGTTCGAGAACCAGAGGACACAGATTTAAGGTGATTGGCAGAAGAACCAAAGGCAACATGAGGAAAAACTTTTTTATGCAGCGAGTGGTTATGATCTGGAATGCATTGCCTGAAAGGGTGGTGGAGGCAGATTCAACCGTGGCTTTCAAAGCGGAATTGGATAAGTACCGAAGGAAAAATATTTGCAGGGCTACGAGGAAAGGGCGGGGGAGTGGGACTAGCTGAAGTGCTTTTGCAGAGAGCTGGTCTGGGCTCGACAGGCCCAATGGCCTCCTTCTGTGCTGTAACTATTCTATGATTCTATGACTCCTGATGTCTTTGTGTTATTTATGTTGTGTTATGCCTTACTTTAACTTGCTGGATGCTTGATTCCTCAGCACTGTGAGATAATTTAGTTGGTGTGTATTGCACTAGGTGTTGCAACTTAATTATTAATATTACCAGGAAATTAATTTCCAAAGAATGAGCTAAAATACATCCAAAGCATAGCTAATGTTTCATTAAATTGTGAATCTAATCTTTTCATTCACAGCTTAATTTCCTTCACATTAGAGGCCCCGGCATAATTGTGTATCCATTTATCATCTCTGACATGACAAAGGGACAATAGAGTTGTAAAACAAAACTGTCAAAGTCTTGACTCGACTTTGCACGAAGGCTAGAATTAATATCCTCACAACGAGTTAAGAAAAGTGTCCTCAGCCTTGTAGTCCTCCTAGGAGTGGTTAGCGAGGACCATGTTGCGGGTCAGCCTTTGCTCAGTGGGTAGCACTCTCGCCTCTGAATCAGAATGTTAGGGGTTAAAGTCCTACTCCAGAGACTTGAGCACAAACACCTAGGCTGACACATCAGTGCAGTACAGAGGTGCTACCTTTCAGATAAGACGCTAAACCAAGGCCCCTTCTGCCCTCTCAGATGGATGTAAAATATCTCATGGTACTATGTCGAAAAAGAGCAGGAGAGTTCTTCCTGGTGTCCAGGCCAATATTTATCCCTCAATCAACATCATTAAAACAGATTATCTGGTCATTATCAGATTGCTATTTGTGGGGCCTTGCTGTGCACAAATTGGTTGCCGCATTTCCTACATTACAACAGTGACTACACTTCAAATGAACTTCATTGGCATTAAAGCGCATTGGGACGTCCTGAGGTCGTGAAAGCTGCTATATAAATGTAAGTTCTTACCTTATTCTAGCACTGGAAATGGTATACCTTGGATCCAGTACAGCTGGCCACGTTCACACTAGTATCCCTTGGTTAACTGATTTTATTTCCCCTTCTTTCACATTTTTTTTCTCCCCAAATAAAAATATCCAATCACAGCCAAACCAACTGACAATGCCATTCTTTGTGAAGCGGACTGAGTCCCTGTCCCACTCAACCACACTGCCTCCTGGAATGTATTGTATTTTTTTAATTGAATGTGACAAAAAATGTAACATTTGAATGATAGTTTTAAACGGTGATAAATCTTTAACAAACACAAAATACTGCGGATGCTGGAAATCTGAAAGAAAAATGGAAAATGCTAGAAACACTCAGCAGGTCAGGCAGCATCCGTCGAGAGACAAACAGAGTTAACGGGCTGAATTTTAACAGCCATAAAGGGTGGGTTAGGGTCAGGACAGATGTTAACATTTAAATAATCTGAACCCTGACCCCAGCCCACTTCCATTCCACCCATAATTGTGTTTTATGGAGGCGGGATGAGGGCGGGAAGCCAACCTGCTCCCAGGATGCGGGTTGGCAATTTAAATATTTTAATGAGGCTGGCAGCCTCTGATTTAACACAAAAAGAAAATACTGCAGATGCTGGAAATCTGAAATAAAAACAGAAAATGCTGGAGAAACTCAGCAGGTCAGGCAGCATCTGTGAAGAGAGAAACAGAGTTAACGTTTCAGGTCGATGGCCTTTCGTCAAAACTGGAAAAAAGCAGGCAATGGAACAGATTTTTAAGCAAGTGTAGAGGCTGGGAAAGAGGGGAGGGGATGAAAGAACAAAAGGGAAGGTCTGTGATAGGATAGAAGGCGGAAGAGGTTAAGAGACATTAAGAGATATTCAAGGCAAAAGGAGATGGTAATGGGACAGGTTAAGAAACAAAGGATGGCTCTGGATGAAGTGTAAATTGCGCTGGCAGAATGAAAGACAGCTGCCATGTGGGGGAGAAGAAAAAAAGACAGACAAAGAGTGTGGATAAAAAAAAATATATATATATATATATAGGCCTCTGGGACCTGGCAGCTCAAGTGAGGCGAGGGCAGCTTCGGGGAGAAGGTAAGTGCATTTATAACTCTGTTTGTGGGCCAGGAGGAGCAGGAGTGCTTCCCCCCAGCCCCCATACAAAGACCCTTGGGGATTAGACACCCCCACCTGTGTTGGGGATTGGACCTACGCTCGACTGGAAGCCAAGCCTGTCAATCAGGCTGATTTCTGGGCGGGGAACCTGTCAATGACAGAAGACGCAGGCTGTGGAGTTAAAACTCCACAGTATGGGGGGAAACCCAGGTTTCCCATCCGAAACTCTGCCCCCCAACCTACCACCTACCACCTAACCTGCCCATTAATATCCAGGCCAACATTTCAGTTCAATGCCCTATCAGCAGCACTATGGACACATCTATAGATGTAGAAAGATAGGCCTAGAAATTCAGTTGGTTGCGCCAGCCGCTAGCGCCTTAGGAGGAGTAGATGTCGGGCGCTAGGTGGCTAGCGCCCGGGCGCAGCGCGATCTGCGCCTCGCCCCAACTTCACTAGAGATTTAGCGGCGGCGCAAAGTCTTTTCGCGCGCTCAGCTGCGCGCGCAGATCATGACGTCATTTCCTCGTGCAATGCCCTTTGTGCGCCCCGAACCAGAACTTCAGTGGCAATGCCCCATTGTGCGCCTGGCGCCCCTAGCGACTGTTAGAGTGGAACGGTGCTCAGCCGATGCGGGGCGCGGGGGGCGCTATTTAAAGGGGACTCCTCCTGCCGTCTAAGTGGCAGACATTTTGTGCCAATCCCTCTGTGTGAGAGACGGATATTTGGAGAGAAACAAAGGCAGAGAGCTTTCTGCTTGGACTCAGCGCTCGCACAGGTACTTGTGGCTTCAGGCCAGAGCTTTGCACTTGGATTTCACTTTCAGTGCCATAGCCTTGAGTCGCCACATATAATGGGGGCTGCAATGGGTGGAAACGTTGGCTTTCTGCATTGCATTCAAAGGGATCAGAGACGCCGTGAGAGAGTGCCAGTCATGGCCAGATGGAGATTGGCCAACAGGCGTCGGCACAGGAGGCCTTACCCACCCAGGGTATACCGCCAGCAGTTCTCATATCTGACCATGTCTGAGGAGCAGTGTGTTTGGAGGATGCGATTCAGAAGGGAGGTGGTCACTGAGATCTGCCACCTGCTTCGCAGAGATCTGCAGCCACAGCTGAGGAGCAGGACGTCTCTGTCAGTGGCAGTGAAGGTGACGGTGGCTCTCAACTTCGATGCCACTGGCTCCTTCCAATCCGCTACTGGGGACATTGCCAACATCTCCCAGTTCGCGGAACATTGCTGCATCCGCCAGGCGAGCAATGCCCTTTTCAGAAGGAGATGTCAGTACATCTCCTTCCCCATGACCCTGGACAAGCAGCAAGAGCGTGCAATGGGATTTGGAAGAATAGCGGGCTTCATGGTTGAGGGCGTGGAACTGATGAACCAGCAATGGTCAGGCTTTGCTTCAGGGCTGCAGTGTGCAGGGCATGGCAGCCAAACAAGTCGACCCTTCCCCTTTAAGAGCTGACCGGCGCCAGCGTGTCTGCCTTCATTGAGCAAGTTGCCGCACCTGCGCTGCGCCCGTCCTCGGTGTTAGCGCCCCGGATCGCCGGCTTAGCGCCTAATGATAGTCGTGCATCGCCTGTTTTAGCGCAGCAGCAACCTCTTGGGGCGATGCGACTGAATATCGGCGAAGGTGGCGCGACTTTGCGCCGGGCGCAAACTTTAGCGGCCGCCCGACTTTACCGCCCCAAAAGTGGCTATACTGAATTTCTAGGCCATAGTTCTTTAAATTCGGTACTTTAAAAAATACATTAGTTGATATAAACCATCATCTCCCATTATCTAGTCCTATATTCCCACCATGATAATACATCTCTTCGGTTAAGGGTAGGATTTACCCATCGTTATTATTCATAGTGTTGGGAGGTGGTTGAGAAGGAAATTGTGGATTTGGTCTAGGCTAATTATTCCTCTCCCTTAATTTGAAGCTTTCTAGAACCATGAGTCACACTATCCAGTAGCCTGACAGAGAACCAGGCAACGTGTTCATTTGGGGATGGTCAAGTTCACATATAATTCATGACTGTGATTTGAACCCAGGCCTCAGCATAGAAGACCAGCATTCTAATCAGAGTGACCAAGCACCTAATCCTTTATATAATACCTATGTATGTACTATTTTAACTTCTTAACCAATACTCAATATGATTTAAGCACCTAAAGTTCACTGTGATTAAGAGCAAATTGCTTTGGAATATTTTCCTAATTATATAATATGTGCAGTAAATGAAAACATTCATTTTTTATCTATGCAAGTAAATAATTAGTTCCATGCACGTGAAACCGTTAATCATATACACATTCCTTTGGGTGGGGTGGGGTCGTCAACTCTGACTGCAAGGTAATTCAGTTGTAAGGGGTTTTCCTTGAGAGATTTCCCTGAGGTTTCTCTCTCTAGAGGCCTCTCTCTCTTGCACAGTAAACCTTGAGTGGTTCGACCCACTCGCCCCTTAGATTCTATACTCTGGACTTAGGCGCAGGAACTACAATGTAGAGAAAACTCTTGTAGACCAAGTTTGATGAAACAAAATGAAATTTTATTGCATAAGGAAAATTATCAAATCAAATGCAAGCAGGTAAGGGAGTACATGGGAGGGAAAAACACACAAACCAATCATAACGACACAGTACTAACTAAGGCAAATACAGGCATCTTATACTCTACAAAGATCATTATGAAATAAGGAAACACACGGAACATCGAGGGACAACAACTCATGTTAATTGTACCCTTAAATCCACCCCCTTATTAAACCTATCTAGATCTGATTGTGAAGGGCCAGAAACATGCTCACCAATCCCACTAGGAAGTGCAAGGTTTTGAAATCGAGTCTGTGTTTGGTCCTTTCAGGCATTTCGTCTCCACGTGGATCGTGGAGCCCCTGCGAGCTGCGCCACACCTATCTCCTGAGGTGGGGGTCGGGGGCGGCTGGACACCGGCGGGCCTGGATGTCGGCGGGGTCGAGGATCATCGGCTCGACCCTGGTTAGAGGAGCCTTGGGCTGGCTCCCATCGCTTCTTCAAGTTCCTTTTCTCTCTTCTCCCGAGCCGGGGTGGCTGGAAGGTTTCTTTGCTTGGGACCTTTATTTTTTTCGTTTCTCCCAAGCTGGGTCGATGGCCTCTCGTTCCGGCAATGGCCCGGGGACGGTCGATGATCTCCCGATGTGTTTCCCCGGGGCGGAACGCTGGTTTCGAGACGGCCTTTTCGATGTTGGCTTTCTTCTTCCTCCTGCGAGCGCCTCTTTCTTCTTCTGGGTGTTCGGATTCAAACTGTGTGTCTGAGCTCAAGCTGCAGGCTTGCAACTGTGTTCCAGCTCGACTATCCTTGTGACTGTCCAAGCTTGCTTCTCCCCTCCAACTCTTTTCAACTGCCGAAAAAGTCTTCCAGATATACCTTTCTTCCAGAGGCTTCACTTCCCGCCCAAAATCAGGTTAGTCTTTGTTTTATTTTTGGCGGGCTGAGAGCACAGTGGGGTAGTTATTATATTTTAAAATGTCTTAAACGGCTGGTAACAGGCCCATCTCTGGTTTGGAATTACCTCCATTGTTTTGAATGGCCTGCTGATCTCGTTATCTAGTCCTGGGTGCTGTTCTCATGAATATGAAATTGTCCCCTTTTGTCTGGGGCAACATTTTGATGGCCTCTGTCTCCAGGCCGATCTTGACTAGATCTGCATCTAATCCATATGCATACGTGTGGGTCTGGTTTCGTTCTCTCAGAAACGGCTTCCAGAACTTACTGTGGGTTGAATCCACAAATCTGTCTGAGGTTGCGCAGGAACCATTTTAAAGTGTACCAATAAGCTGGTCACATGGTATGGTGGCCATTTTGTATGCCGCTTTTTCTGGGCTTCTTTTAAAACAGTCTTTAAAATCATGGCCTCTTCTGCCATTTGACCCATATTAGTACAAAGTCCAATTTTGCGGATCCTACTCAGTAATGAGCCATGAGGAAAAATAAATGTAAAACCTTTTTAAAATTAGAGTTCAGACACCATGGTCTAGAAATTTGGCTCCAGAGTGCCCATTTTTTGGGTGCTAAACGGCCTCCCAAGCCCCCAATATAGCGGGCAGGAAGTACGCGCATATGTCTAGCTGGAAGTGCGCGGCCCACCACATTGGATAAAGTGGAGCGCATTTATTTAAATTAGGGTGCAGCGCTTCTTGCAGGACCCGTTCTTGATTTTCAAACATCCCCACGCTTCACTCGCCATCTGCTGAACTTGCACAGCAGAATGTGGCGCTAACCGGGAGGTAAGCCCCCATACTCACCTGACTGCTTCGCAGCAGCCCAATCTGCAATGACACTCCGATGGCCTAGCTGCCTCTCACCCTCCTGCTTCACGGAAATAAGGCCCGAGGCCCAATATCGAGGCCTCAGCATTCAGGTGCAGGGATTGGACCCTACGCACCCCCAGAAATGTGTGCACCTGAATTTCTAGGCCAACGTAGAACTGAAGTAGCAATTCTTCACTGTGTATTTTTGAGACAGAAGATATTTTCAGCAAGGTGATCTTGCTGCTAAGAATATGATTTGTAAAGAAACAAAAATGGTGAGCTAAACCCTTTTCACCGAGGTGCTGCCCATTTAATGCTGTGACCAGTTTTAAAATGCTAACTTTAAATGTCTCTGCTTTTAATATTGAGACACTGCTGTAAAATGTAATCTCCATGATTCAACATTCCAGCACATTCTATTCTGCGCATCACATAGCCCGTGAATCAAGATGAGAGTCCAACTTTTCAGGGTAAACGAGAGGGGCAACTCACGTGGCAGGCTGAGGTGGAGTACATTGATAATACAGATTGCTTTCTTATACGAGATGTAAATTATTTCTTTACCCTAAAAATAATTTCAGGTTCTATATACAGAACATTCAACTAGAGAGGAATAGCGTTTTGTGTATACTACTTTCCTTACTGATCAAGGATCCATAAACAATGCATGGTTGATTATATTGGGCAGTGTGGTAAACCACTGTTAACTCTGTACAGGTCCGGGCATGTCTCCGCCCCTGGCTCCACCCCTAAGCCCGGGTATAAAGGTGACTCACCACCCTTCCCCCGGGAGCTCTTAGGATGGATCCACTAGCAGAGGCATGCTCCAGTTCTTAGTCAACAAAAGCCTACTTCGTATAAGTTCAACTCGTAGTCTTTGGTGTTGTTGATAGTGCATCAATTTTATTGACTAAATTTTCGACATGGAGCAAATCTTGAAGCCGAAACGTTTAGACCTGGATCCTCAAGCAGCAGATGCAGCCAATAACTTTGAATACTGGCTGAGCTGTTTCGAAGCCTTCCTGGAGGCTTCCAGCACTACCGTCACTACAGATGACGCGAAACGGCTTGTCTTGAACTCACGGGTGAGCCACCGAGTCTACTCGATCATCCGAGACGCCACAACTTACGTGGCCGCCATCGCGATGCTAAAGGAACAATACGTGAGGCCTGTTAACGAGGTCTATGCCAGACACCTCCTGGCTACCCGAAAACAGCGCCCCGGGGAATCGGGCGCCGAATATTTACTGGCACTGAGAGTCCTCGGCCGGGCCTGTAATTGCAAAGCGGTGACGGCCAAGGAATGCACGGAAGACCTGATCCGAGACGCCTACGTAGCCGGCATCAGGTCCAACTATACATGGCAGAGGCTGCTGGAACAGAGGGGGCTCGACCTGCAGAAGACGGTGGCCCTCGCTAACTCGTTAGATGTGGCCCTCCAGAACATGGACGCCTAGCCCCTGACCGGATGGCCACGTGGATGTCACGGGAGCAGCCATCTTGGGACCCGGTAAGGCCACAAGCCACCAGCAGCCCAACTACAGCTGCAATGACCAGAGGCCAGAAATGCTACTTCTGCGGCCAGGCCAAGCACCCCAGACAGCAATGCCCAGCAAAGGACGCGACCTGCTCCAAATGCGGAATGAAAGGCCACTACGCGAGAGTGTGCAGGGCGAAATCGACCCCCCAATTCCAGCAGCGCCATGTGTGAACCGTGCAGGCCGCCATTTTGGACCCCACCAACCACGTGTGAGCCGTGCGGGCCGCCATTTTGGGCACCACCAGCCGCAGGGGAGCCGCCATCTTGGACACCATTTCAGGACCAGGCCCCCGGCGCGGGCGAATACTACAGCGACCCACCGACCTCGACGATGGCCTCCATCACCCTGGACCAATCTAGGCCCCATCAACTAGCCAGGTCCATGATGAACGTAAGGGTAAATGGCCATGCCACAAATTGCCTTTTCGACTGCGGAAGCACGGAGCGCTTCATCCACCCGACACGGTGCGACGCTACTCCCTATCGGTTATGCCCACACGCCACCAGGTCTTTATGGCCTCAAAGTCCCATACGGCGGATGTCGGCGGCTACTGTGTAGCGACTCTGACAGTGAACGGCGTGGAGATTTTTAATTCCTCGTCCTGCCACAGCTCTGTGCTCCCGTACTGCTAGGATTAGACTTCCAGTGCCATCTGGAGAGCGTCACGATGGCATATGGCGGGCCCCTGCCCCCACTTACAGTCTGCAGCCGGCAGAATTTAAACACGGCGCCGCGCAAAGTATGCAGCCTGTCCACCCTGAAGGTCAAACCCCCCCCGTTGTTCGCTAACCTCGCCAAAGACTGCAAGCCAATTGCTACTAAAAGCAGGCGGTACAGTGCCGGGGATAGGAGCTTTATTAAATCGGAAGTAGAAAGACTCCTGAGGGAAGGAATTATCGAGGGCAGCACCAGCCCATGGCGAGCCCAAGTGGTGGTAGTGAAGACCGGCGAAAAACAGCGCCTGGTTATTGATTACAGCCAGACGATCAATCGATACACGCAATTAGACGCATACCCACTTCCCCGCATATCTGACATGGTCAACCAGATAGCACAATACCGGGTATTCTCGACGATTGATCTGAAGTCGGCATACCACCAGCTCCCCATCAGGCCTGAGGACCGCCAGTACACGGCCTTCGAGGCTGACGGTCGCCTCTACCACTTCCTCCGAGTCCCCTTCGGCGTCACCAACGGGGTCTCGGTCTTCTAAAGGGAGATGGACAGGATGGTTGACCAGAACGCGCTGCAGGCCACCTTCCCCTATCTAGACAACGTCACCATCTGCGGCCATGACCGGCATGACCACGACGCCAACCTAGAAAAATTCCTCCGTACGGCCCAACGGCTGAATCTGACATACAACAGAGAAAAATGTATGTTCCGCACCACGTGCCTCGCTATTCTTGGCTGCGTGGTGGAAAACGGAGTCATTGGCCCCGACCCTGACTGAATGCGCCCCCTCCTGGAACTACCCCTCCCCCACTGCCTAAAAGCCCTGAAGAGATGCCATGGGTTCTTCTCTTACTACGCCCAGTGGGTGCCCAACTATGCGGACAAAGCCCGGCCCCTCATCAAGTCAACCTCCTTCCCCCTGACGGCAGAGGCCCGTGCAGCCTTCACCCTCATAAAAGAGGACATTGCGAAGGCCACAATGCACGCAGTGGATGAGTCCATCCCTTTCCAAGTGGAGAGCGATGCATCCGACTTCGCCCTAGCCACAACCCTTAACCAGGCGGGGAGACCCATGGCCTTCTTTTCACGGACCCTCCAGGGCCCCGAAATTCGACAGTCCTCAGTCGAGAAGGAGGCCCAGGCGATAGTGGAGGCTGTACGGCACTGGAGGCATTACCTGGCCGGTAAACGTTTCACCCTGCTCACTGACCAACGGTCAGTAGCATTTATGTTCAACAACAGACAAAGGGGGAAAATCAAAAATGATAAGATATTGCGGTGGAGGATCGAGTTATCCACCTACAACTACGATATCTTATACCGGCCCGGGAAACTTAATGAGCCCCCAGACGCCCTATCCCGTGGGACATGTGCCAACGCACAAGTCGATAGGCTACGGACCCTCCACAATGATCTCTGCCACCCGGGGGTCACCAGGTTCTTCCATCTTATTAGAGCTCGCAACCTGCCTTACTCCATCGAGGAGGTCAGGACTGTGGTGTATGTAACCTGTTCCACCTTAAGAGAACTTAAGCCTGTTCCACCTTAAGAGATGTACTACTTTCTCTGGCTGCTGTATACGTAATACCGGTGGTGACCACCGGTATATAAGTACTGTGTAGTGATATTGTATTTAGTATAGTCCTGACCTCCAACTAGTAAAGACCTGTTGAACTTTATTCTTGTAGTCTGTGTCAGTAATTAATCTTAATACAACTGGAACACACAGACTTAACAAGGACCATGACCAGGAACTGCCAGGTCTGCGCCGAATGCAAACCGCATTTTTATAGGCCAGACAGGGCACACCTGATTAAAGCCACCCGCCCCTTCGAACGTCTCAGCGTCGATTTCAAGGGGCCCCTCCCCTCCTCTGACCGCAACACGTACTTCCTCAATATTATTGACGAGTACTCCCGTTTCCCCTTCGCCATCCCCTGCCCGGACATGACCAGCGCCACAGTCATCAGGTGCCTCAACGACCTGTTCACCATATTTGGCTTCCCCAATTACATCCACAGCGACAGGGGCTCGTCGTTCATGAGCGACGAGCTGCGCCAGTACCTGCTCGAGAAGGGCATAGCCACGAGCAGGACTACCAGCTACAACCCCCGGGGTAATGGACAGGTAGAGAGGGAGAACGCAACGGTGTGGAAGACCGCCATGCTCACCCTAAAATCCAAGGGCCTCCCAATCTCCCGCTGGCAAGATGTCCTCCCCGATGCGCTCCACTCCATACGAGCACTGCTCTGTACTGCCACAAACGCCACCCCTCACGAGAAGATGTTCGTATTCCCCAGGAAATCCACCTCGGGGACATCACTACCGCCATGGCTGACGTCTCCGGGACCCGTCCTGCTCAGGAAGCACGTGAGGAGCCATAAGACGGACCCCCTGGTCGAAAAGGTTCACCTCCTCCACGCCAACCCACAGTACGCCTACGTGGAGTATCCTGACGGGCGGGAGGACACAGTCTCAATTCGAGACCTCGCACCATCAGGTACCACCCGAAACACCATCGATCACCATCCACTACCTCCACCCACCACCACTACCCACGACGCACCACCGGGGTGTCTACCACGAACTGACGACATGCCGGTGCCATCCCTACCCCGAGAGGACGACACGCCAGTGCTCCGTCCCACGCGAGAAGCGGCCGCGGGCAAAGAACCGCCGCAACCGGCACCACGAAGATCATTATGGCAGACAAGACCCCCGGAGAGACTTTCGTATGCGAACTTTTGAAACACTTCACCCCGCCGGACTCTTTTTTAAACGAGGGGTGAATGTTGTAAACCACTGTTAACTCTGTACAGGTCCGGGCATGTCTCCGCCCCTGGCTCCACCCCTAAGCCCGGGTATAAAGGTGACTCACCACCCTTCCCCCAGGAGCTCTTAGGATGGATCCACTAGCAGAGGCATGCTCCAGTTCTTAGTCAATAAAAGCCTACTTCGTATAAGTTCAACTCGTAGTCTTTGGTGTTGTTGATAGTGCATCAGGCAGAATGAAAGATGATTTGCTCTGTAAAATTACTATAAACTCTTTTTCCTAAATATACAATGTACAGTGATTCACACAGCAAAAAAAATTAGCGGGGTAGATTTTGACTCTGTGCGATAGTGTAAAACGGGTGACAGCAGACACGGTCGGGGGAGAGGGGGGCAGCCTGGGGCAGGAGAGGACCAAAATTTCCTTGTGGGACCCAGAGGACCATTTCTGCTCCACCTGGCCCACAAGAAAATCTTAGCAAACAACATACTCTTACCTTCTGGGCCGAATGCTCCTTTGAGTACAGGAGTAAAGAAGTCTTACTCCAATTATATAGGGCCTTGGTGAGACCACACCTGGAGTACTGTGTACAATTTTGGTCTCCTTACCTAAGGAAGGATATACTTGCCATAGAGGGAGTGCAATGAAGGTTCACGAGATTAATTCCTGGGATGGCGGGATTGTCGTCTGAGAAGAGATTGAGTAAACTAGGCCTGTATTCTCTTGAATTTCGAAGAATGAAAGGGGATCTCATTGAAGCATACAAAATTATTACAGGGCTTGATAGGGTGGATGCTGGGAGAATGTTTCCCTTGGCTGGGGAGTCCAGAACCAGGGGCCACAGTCTCAGGGTAAAGGGTAGGCCATTCAGGACTGAGAGGAGAAGAATTTTCTTCACACAGAGGGTGATGAATCTTTGGAATTCTCTACCCCAGATGGCTGTGGAGGCTCAGTCATTGGGTATATTCAAAACAGAAGTCGATAGATTTCTGACTAGTAAGGGCATCAAGGGATATGGCGATAGGGCCGGTGAATGGAATTGAGGCAGAAGATCAGCCATGATCTCATTGAATGGCGGAGCAGGCTCGAGGGGCCGAATGGCCTCCTCCTGCTCCTATTTATTATGTTATGTTCTTATTACACAGTGTTCCTGGTAAGACCGGCATTCCATTTTTCAGCAGTAATTAAACACCAAACCAAATCTACTTTCACGTTGACATTAATTGTAAATATCTTGAGCTGCACCAGACAAATCTGATAAAGCTTGTCCTATATTTCATCAGTATATATGAATGGAGCCAAGACCATCATCCTGGGTTGATGTCACCGTTTGTAAGCCATGTGGTCACAGCAGAAAATGTTTAACAAAGCAAATCTAAGCGGTGGTTATTGGTCATCTCGGAGAAAAAAAATTTGCAATGTGAGCTTTGAGCATGTTTGGATATTTCCGCAATTATTCTTGAAATGTGACACAAACCACTAGGTTGGCATGATAGCGTTGTGAAGTTTTTGCTCAATGGGGGGAATAGTGTCAGCTTTTGATCCTGAGGATGATGTAGAGCCCAGGCAGTGTGTGCAGGACATGGGGCTGAGGACTGCCCACTGCTGAGGATGATGTAGAGCCCAGGCAGTGTGTGCAGGACATGGGGCTGAGGACTGCCCACTGCTGAGGATGATGTCAAGCCCAGGCAGTGTGTGCAGGACATGGGGCTGAGGACTGCCCACTGCTGCTGACCATGTCTCACTGATGTAGCAGCAAGAAGACTTTTCACTGGGGGGGGGGGGGTGAAGCCTCCGCTCACGCTATAGTCAGCTTACAAATTCATACGTCGACGGCTTTTGCAAACAACAATTTGTTGAAGTTAACCACTCAACTCTTCCTTGGGGTGATTAGTTGATCATTTGACCCAAGGGGTTTTTATTTTTGTTGGTGTAAATTGTTGAGAGCTCATGCTGGTTGGCTGTCTGGCTGGCTTTTCTGCCCGCTGCACTGACTTATTCCTTTCCATTGTTTGTGTATTTTGTACTGCTTCATTGGGCACACGTCTGCACTTTGACACTGTCACTGACCTGCGTAAGTGGCATCGACATGCACAAATCAGAGTGTATTTTCTTCAACTGGTATAAAAAGCTATCTGCGTTTTATCAGAAAATGGATGTATTTTGCAAAGAGGAAGAGATGAGTAAAAGGAGTGGGAGGCCATTAGGTCAGCCACAACAGTGCAGTTCAGATAAGAGTGGAGGTGGGTGGAATTGAGGGAATGAAAATGCAATTGATTCCAATTAATAAGCAATGCAATTAACACTTGCCTCACTCGTTGACTTATCATTCGCTTGCTAGAAATGAGCTTCTGATCCTATTTGCAGTAAGGGCTCAGCACCAATTCAGTCGACGTTCAAAATGATTTGGGTGTTCCAGGATTCCTGCAATCCTTATACAAAGGAGGTACCATCATGCTGATTATTCATTCACTTGTGATCTGCAACCATTGGGCTACAATATTCAGTGAAAGTGTATTCTATCTAGTCAAATACGTGTGAAATCTTGGATCTTGATATATCCCACAGGAGCGTCAACCACAGTTATGTGACTAGTGAGGCTGTGCTTTTCCGGGAAAGTATAACGCTTCCTTCACTTTAAAGAGAACAGAAACTAAACTATTTGGATGCAGTCTGATATTGGAAGTTATTCAATGACAATCTGGACAGGAGCTATTGAGGAATAGCAGTCTCATTACTTATTTATTGTCAACTATCACTCTGGCTCAGAAACATCAGCTATTGGGACATTTTGAAAATGTATGGCTAGATCACCTCCAGCAGATCTCTGGTAATTCATTGTTTCTTTGTAGCTTTTCTAAGTGCCTACTTGATACTATGCCTTACCTTAAATTAGATTGCCTTCATTTTGCTGTATGTCACTGTAGAAAAGGTTACCTTCCAAACCAAATCATCTTCATCCATATTTAATCTTATTTTTACAAGAATTTCTTAAATATCTAAAATGGACTGAACAATGTTCGGTGTGCTTGATTAATTAAGACTGTAGTTATACTTCCACTGTTGGATTGCTGCAAGGTGGCTCCTGCTTTATTATGTTACAAAAGTGGTGTATACCAGTGTATGAATGTTCAAGGTATATGCTTGATTTTTGAACTGGAGTTCTTGAATGGTATACACTCTTGTGTAGGGTCGTTGTTTCCTTGAGAGCTCTTCTGCAGAAAAACATTCTTAAATCTACCCACAGCTATTTTAAAATACACCAAACTATCAGTTTATTTTAGCACTGCTGTATTTTAGCAGTTCTTGTCTGTTTTAATGAATGCTTTTAGAAAATATATTCACTTATCTGGAGTTCCTGCTGTAGTATTAGTGATTGAAATTAGGCTGTGCCATATTGCTAATGAATGTGTGGACACATTGCCTGAAATTCCTTTGGCCACCATTTTAATCAAGACATTAACCATTAACATGTTATTAATGTACTGCATAATTTCAACCCCTTAATATGTCATTATTCTGACTATATTGTTTCCTGGTGGTCAATTGTAGATTATATGTGATGAAACTATGTGATTATGTCGCATTTTTCAGTCCTTTAATACAAATCCTTTCATTTTTGCAAATACCAATAATGCCAGTAATATCACTGGCTTTAGGAATCTGTTGTGACAGCTGCTGTTTGGGGCAGGGGAAGCCTAATGTGAAATATAACTGTGATGAAATATATGTCTTCATCAGCCCCTGTGTTTTACCTGCATTGTATTGTGTGTACCGCCCCCTTTTCCCCTATTGTGTGTATTGGCTCCGCCCCTGTCTTTTGTCATATAAAGGTCTCAAGAGCTGTATGAGTCATTCTGCCAGACGAATCCGATGTGGAATGACGTGCAATGTTCTTAGCGATTAAAAGCCTTCAGTTGAATCCTTTAACTTCTTGTCCTTGAGTTGTTGATGGCACATCAATTTTAATCGCTAAAACACCAAGATGGATCGACTCCTGAAACCAGAGCGCTTGGATCTGGACCCCCATGCCACAGACGCAGCCACACAGTTCGGACACTGGTTCCAATGCTTCGAATTTTTCATCGAAACCTCAGCCACCGCCATAGCAGCCGCGACCGCCACCGGAGACGTGAAACTGGGAATCCTGCGAAACCGGGTGAGTCATCGGGTCTCCCCTCTCATCCGAGATGCCACCAGCTACGAGGATGCCTGCACCATTCTGAAGGCCCACTACGTGCGGCCAATAAACGAGGTGTACGCCAGGCATCTTCTGACTACTCGCACGCAGCGGCATGGTGAGTCACTAGAGGACTTCATGCTAAGCCTAAAAGTACTGGGCAGAGACTGTAACTGTAAGGCCGTGTCTGCCACCGTGTACACGGAGGAGCTGATCCGAGACTCCTTTATTGCGGGCCTCAGTTCAAATTACATTCGGCAGAAACTGTTTGAAAAGGAGGGACTGGACTTAAAGCAGGCTATGGGCATAGCGCGATCGCTGGATATGGCCCAGAGGAACTCTGAATCCTGTTCCTCAGGCCACGCGGCCCACTCCGCCTCGTGCGCGCCGTGGGGGCCGCCATCTTGGAAGCCATCTTCACCTCCCAGGTCTCAGGCCAGCCCAGCACCATCGGAGCCCCAGCCTCCACCCAGTAGCCCCACTACTGCCGCGATGCATCGGGGCCCGAAATGTTACTTCTGCGGCCAGGACAAACACTCCAGGCATTTGTGCCCAGCGAAGGGCACCACCTGTTTTAAATGCGGGAAGAAAGGACATTTCAGTAAAGTCTGCAGAGGGAACCCCGCCTCCAACTCCGCCACCGCCGCGTGCGCGCCGTGGGGGCGGCCATCTTGGACGCCATCTTGTCCACCCTCATGGTGTCCACCATCTTGTCCCGACTACACGGACCCCCAGGACCCACTGGTGGCCTCAATCACAGTGGATCAATCCAGGCCGCATCCGTTGTCTAGATCAATGATGGACATAGAGGTAAACGGGAACAAGGTTAAATGCTTGATTGACTGCGGGAGCACCGAAAGCTTTATTCATCCTAGCCTGGAAAAACAACTTTCACTAACGATAGTCCCTACACAGGGCAAAATCGCCATGGCTGATAAGACTCATACCTCAAAAATTACAGGTTTCTGCGCGGTTATGTTGTCGGTAAAAGGCACTGATTACAGAGATTTTAAACTGTTGATAATGCCAGATCTCTGTGTGAGTGTGATCTTGGGTCTGGACTTCCAGTGCCACCACCAAAGTATCACGCTTACCTACGGTGGGTCCCAGCCGCCCCTCACAGTGTGCGGTCTGGCTACCCTGAAAGTCAAGCCCCCCTCTCTGTTCGCCAACCTCGCACCCAACTGCCGACCCATAGCGACCAAGAGTAGGCGGTACAGCTGGGAGGACAGACGGTTCATTGCGTCTAAAGTAGAAAGACTCAAGCGGGAGGGTATCATCGAATGCAGTACCAGCCCGTGGCGCGCCCAGGTAGTAGTAGTTAAGGGTAGCGAAAAGAAGTGGATGGTGATAGATTATAGCCAGACGGTTAATCTATACACCCAGCTAGACGCCTACCCTCTGCCCCGCATAGCGGATATGGTTAACCAAATTGCGCAATACCGGGTGTTTTCCACCATCGACCTAAAATCGGCATACCACCAGCTCCCCATTAGGCCGGAGGACCGTCCATACACCGCCTTCGAGGCGAACGGACGCCTCTACCACTTCCTCAGAGTCCCCTTTGGGGTAACGAATGGGGTCTCGGTCTTCCAGCGGGAGATGGACCGCATGGTCGATGAGAACCAGTTAACAGCCACCTATCCATACCTAGACAACGTCACCATCTGCGGCCACGACCAGCAAGACCACGACTCGAACCTCGCGAGATTTCTGAAAACCGCCCTCAGACTCAATCTCACCTACAACGAGGATAAGTGTGTCTTTAGCACCACGTGCCTCTGTATCCTGGGCTGCGTGGTGGAAAACGGGGAAATCGGTCCGGACCCCGACCGATTGCGCCCCCTATGGGAGCTACCCCTACCAAACACTCCCAAGGCCCTGAAAAGGTGCCTGGGGTTTTTCTCCTATTACGCCCAATGGGTCCCCAATTATTCCGACAAGGCCCGTCCCCTCCTGAAATCAATGTCCTTCGCGCTCACAGCCGAGGCCCATGCCGCCTTCAACAGCATTAAACACGACATTGAGAAGGCCGCGCTGCGGGCAGTGGACGAAAACATCCCTTTCCAGGTCGAAAGCGATGCGTCCGACTTCGCTTTAGCAGCCACCCTCAACCAGGATGGGCGGCCCGTAGCCTTTTTCTCAAGAACCCTCCAAGGGCCCGAGATCAGGCACTCCTCGGTAGAGAAGGAGGCCCAGGCCATAGTGGAGGCAGTGCGGCACTGGAGGCACTACCTAGCCGGCAAACGCTTCACCCTGCTTACCGACCAGCGGTCGGTAGCCTTCATGTTTAACAACAAACAGAGGGGGAAGATCAAGAACGACAAAATTCTCAGGTGGCGGATCGAACTCTCTACGTTTGAGTACAACATAATATATAGGCCGGGGGCCCTCAACGAATCCCCCGACGCCCTATCACGTGGGATGTGTGCCAGCATCCAGGGGGACAGGCTACAGGGCCTCCACAATGGCCTCTGCCACCCGGGGGTCACCCGGCTATTTCACTTTATAAAATCCCGTAACCTGCCCTATTCCATCGAGGAGGTCCGGTCTATGACCAGGGACTGCCGCACCTGTGCGGAATGCAAGCCCCGTTTTTACAGGCCCGACCAAGCCCACCTGATCAAAGCTACACGGCCATTCGAGCGCCTGAGCTTAGATTTCAAGGGACCACTCCCCTCCACCGACCGCAATGTGTACTTTCTCAACATTGTGGACGAGTACTCCCGCTTCCCATTCGCCTACCCCTGCCCAGACATGACCAGTGCCACGGTCATCAAGTGCCTTGGCAGCCTGTTTTGCACGTTCGGCATGCCGAACTACATCCACACTGACAGGGGGGCGTCGTTCATGAGCGACGAACTGCGCCAATACCTGCTGTCGAAGGGGATAGCCACGAGTTGGACCACTAGTTATAACCCCCGGGGTAATGGGCAATTGGAGAGGGAGAACGCGACGGTGTGGAAGGCGGTCACCTTAGCAATAAGGTCTAAAGGCCTCCCTACCTCCCGCTGGCAAGAGGTCCTCCCAGACGTACTCCACTTGATAAGGTCGCTACTGTGTACTGCTACTAACGCCACTCCTCACGAGAAGATGTTTGTTTTTCCCCGCAAATCAACCTCAGGAGTGTCCCTACCTTCGTGGCTCTCCACCCCAGGGACAGTCCTATTATGGAAGCATGTGAGGGGCCACAAAACAGATCCCCTCGTGGAGGCAGTACACCTACTCCACGCAAACCCACAGTACGCGTACGTCAAGCACGCCGACGGGCGTGAGGACACCGTGTCCATAAAGGACCTCGCCTCGGCAGGAAGCGACGACGACCCATCCTCACCACCCCCAGAAGAACCTCCACCATCCCCAGAGGTATCCTCACCACCCCCAGAAGTACCTGCAACACCCCCAGCACATGGGTATGCCCAGGATGGCACCACGGACTCCTGGTCGGAACCCGAGGTACTGTTGCGACGTTCAGGAAGGACTATCACACCCCCGGACAGACTAAATCTGTAGAAGGGGTGAATGTGATGAAATATATGTCTTCATCAGCCCCTGTGTTTTACCTGCATTGTATTGTGTGTACTGCCCCCTTTTCCCCTATTGTGTGTATTGGCTCCGCCCCTGTCTTTTGTCATATAAAGGTCTCAAGAGCTGTATGAGTCATTCTGCCAGACGAATCCAATGTGGAATGACGTGCAATGTTCTTAGCGATTAAAAGCCTTCAGTTGAATCCTTTAACTTCTTGTCCTTGAGTTATTGATGGCACATCAATAACCATCCTCATGAGTGTAGTAAAATAGAGTAGAGAAAAGATAGGGTAATAATGTTGAAGAGATCGCAAAGTCTCTGCTTGAAGAGTGGGCTCAGTCAAGAATATTTTTGTGGACTTTATGGGCTGAGGGTGTTTTCCCTGTGGTGGGATCGCCCTGTGCAGATGCGTGGGGGACTGGTTTGTTAAAACTCCAGAGAACACATGGCAGTTGGCTGTGGCAAAAGAACTGTCAGTCATCTGGAATGTATGGGTTCGCCCGACAGTCCTGGAAAAAGGAAGGGGACCATTGAACTTGAACTTATTAGAAAAGCCACTCTAATATGCAAAAGCACTTCTCACCTCCATCTCAGAAGAGAAGCAGAACAATGAACCCACTGGCCTCAGCCAGCCGAAAAGGAGCCAGTTTTTTTCCCAACACAAAGACCGAAAGATATGTCCCAGACTTAGGGCCATTAATCCAATCACGGAATACTCATGGGTCCGAGGGCGACCCATCACTGATTAAGCACCAGAGTGCTTAGAAACAAAAGGATTTTAAAGATTGTTGGGAAAGATAGGGGTAGCCAGACTCCTATAAAAGATAGATTCTTTTCCACCATTCTCTCTCTCTCGCTCCCACTCCAACAGGATCGACCTAACAAGAAGTACCAGAGAAGCCGCCGAGCAGAGCGATCGAAACCGACCGCGTGTGAAGGTAAGCATAGTCTTGAGTATCCCAAGCTGGTAACCCGTGAGCTGTAAGGGCTCAGAGTTTTCTCAGAAGTGAAGTTTTTGAGCTATTCCGAGGGTGGGAGCTTCGTTTGGTTCAGCTAGGCGAAGGGGTTTATGCGACTGGGTAATTCGTTGGTAGGGGTGGAATTAGCGTCCACCATAGCAACAAGGGAATTACTGCTTGTTCTAGTCCCCAGTTGTGTACTGTATGTATGTTGTTTGTAACCTGGATTTTATTCTCCACAGAGACAGTGATTTCGTTTACATAAACAGAAGGACAACCACTAAAGATAAGATAAGAGTATATATAAATTATATGAAAGTATATTTATACACTCAGGGATATATCTGTTTATACACTGTATGGATAGATCTGTATTTTTGTGAACAAACATGAATGTTTTCCGATGCTTTGGCAACATAAGATGTAACTTGTCATGCCAATAAAGCGATTTGAATTGAATTGAATTGAATAGTGCATGTTTCAGACAGTCTATGTTAGACCAAATAAATATAAGTTTGATTTTTCACCGAAGCACTCTTGTCCGTGACTTATTTCATTTACACTCTGAATAATAATTCCCGGGTATAGAACTTTCGTAAGGCAGGGTCGATTCGAACCGTCCGTCTAGCAATTGGGCTAGGATCAAAAACCACTTACAATATTCAAACTAAAGGATTGACAACTGGAGCATAGGCCTCGATTTTCATTGGGCCGTGAGGCGGGCTTTTAGGCGTGCGGGGGGTTAAAATCGTGAAACCTGGGGGTCGCAACAGGTGGGACTGGTCTTTAGGGCCCTTAAACAGCACTGATTGGCCTTTATAATCCCATTTAACAGGCACTTGCCTGTTTAACCCTTTTCCCACGTAAAACACGCCTGGTGGGGATCACGCCTGTGAAACCTGGTGTGAACACTATTAGTTTGCTGACCAGCAGCTGCAGGCCCAACATTAAAGAGGATATTTGATCAGTCATCATTTGCAGGTGGCAGGACTTTGTTGTCTCAGGTCTGGGGGAACTTTTAGAAGGCATAACCACAACTGTGGAAGTTTGGAGCCTGACACCCATCTCCAGTGTGACTTCCTGCGAGACCCCTCTCGTCACCCTCACTCAGCGCTTCCTCAACTGAGGCACCTACCAGAAGCATGGGAGGTCTTTTTTTCCTTCCCCTCTTGGCATTAGAGGACCTCCAGCCCCATTTGCCAAATGACACACACCACAACTGCAGAAGTTGCCATCAGAATTTTTATGAAAAACACACAACTGATGGCATTTCCACAAAATACACAGCATTTCACCCAAGTGACTACCCTTGTGACTATTTGTGGTTTATTTTCCTCTTACGCATGCTCCTATGTAGTGGTTCCCCTGTGGCTTCAGCAGATGTGGAGGCCCCTTGCTCACTTTCCTGCTGCTCCTGTCTTGACACCTTTGGCGGGCGTCCTCTGGGGTGGCGAGCCTGTGAGGGATCGCCAGCAGTCTGCTGCTCCTGCGGCTGTGCAGGGGTTGAGACCTCTATCTCCATTGGGTGTGGACTCCGGCGGGGCTCTGACCGAGGGCTCTGCAGTGGCATGGAAGTGTGAGCGCTTGGAGAGGAGCCCCCACTTCCTTGAGGTCTGCCACCAACCTCCCTCTCATGGGTCAGGTCCCACTCAGTGCCTGCAAGTGGCTTGAGAGCAGCTTGCTGCACATCAGGGGGGCCATGGGGACCCGTATCTGCAATGGCAGTCCTACTCAATAGATGTCATTCTATTCTGAACACTCACGATGTTTTCCATATCCTGGTGACTAACCTCCTCCATGGCCGTAGCCCTCCTCTCCTCTACCGTAGCCAGCCTTACCACGGAGGCAGCAATCATTTCCACGTAGGTAGCCATCCTTTCCGTGTTGATGCGTTCATGCGCCAATGACCCCACAAAGGCTCTGCTCATGTTCGCAATGAACTCCTCCATTCGCTCCACACTCGCAGCGACCCTAGAGACAAAACCTGCCAGAGACTACTGCATCTGTGCCTGGCGTTCCATCACCTCTGATCTTACGGATGGACCCAGAGGCAGAGGGTAGACATGCAGCTGAGTCGAGCTGGCAGTGTCCTGCGCCCTCCGACGAGGACTCTCCACTGCTGTCCCTGTCTCCACAATCTGCTGATGCTCACTTGTGAGCTGTGATACACCAGGTGACAACTCTACTCTATGTCCCGAAGGTCCCACCGAGGTGTGAGTGTCTGCGCTGGTGCTGGGTGCGCTTATTTCTGATGACGCTGCGCCTTCAGAGGTTGCAGATTCCTCTGAGGAGTCCGGCTGCTCAGGCTCTTCCTCCTGCACCGTGGGGACAGGGGCTCTCGCTGGTCCTGTGGGGGAGTCAAGGAAAAAGTTAGAGATGTGATGCCAAGGTTACATGCACGTTGCATTTTGCAGATGATCATAAGTCCATATGATGTAGCTTCAGAATCATTATCAGCGACTCATGCAATGCCAATGAGAGAGATGGAAAACTATTCTGTCACCAGCTTGCGGGGATGCACCTGTCTGTCCTTCCCCAACTTCCGCATCTCTGTCAGCCCCGACAATCTCCAGGACGCCTTCCTCCCAGAGGGTGAGCTGGGCTAATGAGGACGGCCCTCCTCCTGTCCTGGCTCACTCTCTCCTGTTGTGAGCTCTCTTTTCCTGCAATGAGGGAGACAAGTGGAGGTTGAGTGAGAATGAAGGAGTGAGTGCAGAGATTGCATAGCATAGATACTTAGAAGGAGACAAAGATGGAGTGAGGTTGCAATACCAAGGGCCCTCCCTCTATGTTGTCAGTTGTGTTCAAAGCATCAGAGTGAGAGGGAGTGTGAGGGCTGCATGGTGGCATAGTTCTGTGAATGTGAGCATAGAGAGAGAGGGAATGGGTAAGGGTGCATGGATGTGAGTGTCTAGTGGGATGTGCAGGAAGAGATTGCTAAAGCTGAGTGCTGGTGAGGAAAGGCAATGGGGATCAGATTGAGGGTGATGGAAACATCATACAGTACTTACTTTTCCAGTGCGAAGAAGGTCATGGAATCTTTTCCTGCACTGCAATCACGTTCTTCGTGTGAGCCCCAAGCAGTTGACTTGGCCTGCCACCTGTAGCCACACAGCCTTGGTCTGGCTGGGAGGCCTCTTCCTCCCTGAAGAAGGGAAGAGGACCTCCCTGTGGGCCCTAGCACCATCCAATAATGCCTGTAGTGAAGCCTCATCAAACTTGGGCGCAGATCTGCCCCTCCTGCTGGCCGTTCCTCCTGCAGGCTCCTGTGCCATCTTAATGTTGAAGGTTGGAAGCCTGCAGAGGAAGCAAGGCTTGCTGTGGACCTTAAGAGCAGCAGCAATGATGACGTCATATTCTGCGACTTTCTGACTGGAAATACTCAATTGCCAAGGCTTCCCACACGCTGGAAATCAATTGGCCAATTGTGTTAAATTTGTATCATTCTCACAGACCCATTTACAATCGTGTCGGAATCACTAAATTCGGGGAAACCGCCAATTCCCCGCACCTGAACTAAAATCGACCCCATAGTCTTTGTATGTTTTTGAATCAGGGCTCTTGAATGGTATGCACTCTTGTATTAATCATGACCTATTACAATATTCAACGAAGAAAGATTCTACCTAGTCAAGTAGGTGTGAAATTTTGGATCTTGATGCATCCCACAGGATCTATAACCACAGTAACTTGACTAGTGAGGCTGGGAAAGAGTAACACCTCCTTCACTACAAAGAGAATTAGGATGTAGCCTGATATTGGAAGTTATTCAATTAAAAATCTGGACAGAAAAAGATACTCTGATTGGAATTCCAGAATCATTCATTAAACCAGACAAGGTCTGTGAAAATACAATATAATAATATAACAACAGAACCTCTTGGGTTCAGATCAAAGTTATAAACTGCTAAAGCTTTGCCTTTGTATTTATGGTATCATTTGGCCTAGTAATCCAGAGGCCTGGATTAAGGATCTGGCGATGTGAGTTCAAATCCCACCATGGCAGCTGGAGAATTTAACTTTAGTTAATTAAATAAATCTGGAATATAAAAGCTAGTATTAGTAATGGTGACCACAAAACTATCTGATTGCCGTAAACAAAAATTCACTAATGTCCTTTAAGGAAGGAAATCTACCATCCTTACCTGGTCTGGCCTACATGTGACTCCAGACCAGGACGCAGCAATGTGGCTGACTCTTAACTGCCCTCTGAAATGGCCCAGCAAGCTACTCAGTTGTACCAAACCGCTACGACAAAGTCACTGTGGGAGTACCTTCATCACACGGACTGCAACGGTTCAAGAATGCAGCTTACCACCACCTTCTCTAGGGCAATTAGGGATGGGCAATAAATGCTGGCCTTGCCAGTGAAGCCCACATCCCATAAATGAATTAAAAAAAAATTGGCTGCCACGCTTCCCACATTACAACAGTGACTACACTCAAAGTATGGCTGTAAAGTGCTTTGCGATGTCCGGTGGTCATGAAAGGCGCTATATAAATGCAAGTCTTTCTTTCTAAATACTTATGAATTTTTCTTTCTTCACTCTGTCTACTTTCTTTTTTGTCACTCTGTTATTATTAGTGTATGGCAGCAGGCTATTCAACTGTAAGACCATCACAACCAAGCGGTTCCTTTCTTCCTCTGACGTGCAGAAGTGGGACTAATTGGATGGCTTTTTCAGAGATGATGGGCCGAATGGCCTTTAAAAAAATTCATTGATTTGAAGTGGGTGTTGGTGGCAAGGCCAGCATTTATTGCCCTGGCCTCCTTCCGTGATGTATGATTCTATGTATATCTGCATGCTTTCCAACTCTAGCTACTAGAGAACATTTGGGGAAGTGGGGTGGGGGAGGAAGAGAATTTTGGCAGGTTTTTTTTTCTCCTTTCCCCTTCGTTCCTTTCTCCTTCCCCTCCCCCTTCTCAGCCCAAGACCAATGATAGTATCCTATTGCCACGCTGCATGGTACGTTTACCCACCACGCTATTACCGGCCTCGCCAATGATGCCCACATCCTGTGAATGAATAATTAATTTTTTTTAACATTTTGGGCGTTTGAATGAGATTAGAGCCCAGCAATCACTTCCTGAATTAATTAGTTTTTGGAATATAGATTCTAGAGCTGCTGGAGAATTTTGATCAGCTTTTAACTTCATTTCAAGACAAACGTCAACAGTCGAGTTGCTTCACGCAGTTGATGTCTGATGACGTCCATACTGGTGGCTTAATAATTTTGACATAAATGGTTACGAGTTTATTGCGTGATCTGCAGTTCAGATTAGTGGAAGCTTTTACATTACATAGGATATACGGTACAGAAACAGGCCATTCGGCCCAACCAGTCCTGTCAGTATGTATTTCATAAAAGCCAAATGGCAACATCATTTATTAAAACTCAGCTGTTTTATGTGGCTTTACTTTCACTTTAATTTGATGTGACATCAAAGATGCTGATCAGCAGCACCCAATACAGCACGTACTATAACTCTGGGGTGTGAGCCTGTCTAAAATGGGTAATGTTTCATATAGAATTTACAGCTTAAAGCAACTGATGGCATGCAAGAAACAGGTGCAGGTAAAGTGCTTTGTCATGCTGTTTTACGTCTTACTTAAGACACTCCTTTCCCACTGTTCTTGTGCAGGACAAGTAACCTCCATGCACCACACTCTCCCTTATGTGTCAGCCGTGGCTCTGTGGGTAGCTCTCTCGCCTCTGAATCAGCAGGTTGTGGGTTCAAGTCCCACTCCATGAGACTTGAGCACAAACATCTCAGCTGACACATAAGGGAGGTATTGTCTTTCAGATGAGACATTAAACTGAGGCCTTGTCTGCTTCCTCAGGTGGATGTAAAAGATCCCACTGCACTATTTCGAAGAAGAGCAAGAGAGTTATCCTTGGTGTCCTGGCTAATATTTAATCAATCAACATCACTAAAAGAACAGATTATCTGGTCATTATCACATCATGTTTGTGGGAGCTTGCTGTGTGCAAATTGGCTGCCACGTTTCCTACATTACAACAGTGACGACACTTCAAAAGTACTTCATTGTTTGTAAAGCACTTTAGGACATCCTGAAGACGTGAAAGGCACTTTAGAAATGTAAGTCTTTCTTTCTTTTGCTCTCCACTTGGCTACTGAGTAATGCAGAGATCCAATTGCTATCCTCTTACTGTATGAAGCTGGCTCCCTAGACCTGATGGCATATTTATAGAGCCACACTTCCATGAGTCTACGATACGGTCAGTTCCCCGAACATTGGGGTGCTTCTGCTGCGGCACAAAGCTGTTGGAGAAATACCTGTGTGTCTGCCTTCAGCTGCACCCCTGTAATAGAAAAGGTGCTTTTAGACTCCATGTAATTAACTAGAATGTGCTGCAGTTGATTGTTTTATGTGTAAAATGACTGCAGATTAGTATTGCAGTAGGCGTACATTAAAGGTGTGTAGGAATTGACGAATTCCTAACCAATAACTGAGGTCGACTCAGGAGATCAATCAAACAGGTCTTTAATGTAAGACTAAACGAGTTCAAACAGTTTGTTGAGATCGTTACAGGAGAACCACGAAAACAGGTCTTAACAAGATGGAGATTCCACGAGGACTGCCCGGACAGTCATGTGGTTTGCGACGTGACATCATCACGTTTGCCCGCGTTTTCCCATGCTCTTAAAGGGTCCACGCCCCATACATACAAACACTATATACAAAACACAGTAATGTCTAACACAATGGTACAGGCTTAGGCTGGTGTTAGAACATAATTAAAGGGAATTATATACAGTTGCCCAGTCATTCAGTGGCTCCGCCACATGCGCCCCCCCAGAATTAGCTTTAACGGACAAAGTCAAACGGCGAGGGGGTCTGATGAGCCTGTCAGAACGACTCCTGTACTCCTGAGGCGGAGGCTGTTGGGCGGCTGGCGGTCTTGCGGGCGGTTGCACTTGGTCTGCTGTAATGGCGATGGGTGGCCGACCTCGTCTCGGCGGTTGTGCTGTCTCGACGGGGCAGTCGAGGTCCAGATGTGCTGGCTTTAGGCGATCGACCGAAATGTGGTCCGGTTTACCACCGCCCTCTACCATGAAGGTTTTGTCCCCTGCCTCCAACACGCGGAAGGGACCAGCATATGGGGCCTTGAGTGAATCCCTATGAGCATCATGGCGAATAAAGACGTACTCAGCCTTGTGAAGCTCCGGGGGAACGTGCGAACTCTGCAGCCCGTGGTGCGAAGTGGGCACCGGTGCGAAGCATCTGGCCGCCTCCTGGTGACTAGTAAGCTGGTCAGACGCGGACCATGGCTTCGTCGAAGCTGGCAGGAAATCCCCCGGGACTCGCAGCGGCTGACCGCACACCAGCTCCGCTGATGAAGAGCGAAGGTCTTCTTTGGGGGCCGTGCGAAGGCCCAACAGGACCCACGGTAGCTTGTCTGCCCATCCAGCGTCCTGGAGGCTGGCCCTCAGGGCGGCTTTCAGTGATCGGTGGAAATGTTCACAGAGGCCATTCGTCTGTGGGTGGTAGGCTGTGGTGCGATGTCATTTGACACCGAGTCCTTGGGCTACTGCATTCCAGAGTTCGGAGGAAAACTGCGGTCCTCTGTCGGAAGAAATATCTGCGGGCACTCCGAAACGGGCGACCTAGGTGGAAATGAACGCCCTGGCCACGTCCACCGAAGTAGTGGATGACAGGGGAACCGCTTCCGGCCATCTGGTGGTGCGGTCAACCATGGTCAGGATGTGTGAAAAACCATGGGAGGGTGGGAGTGGTCCTACCAGGTCCACATTGACATGGTCAAAACGTCGCTCCGGAACTGTGAAGGTGGCCAACGGAGCTTTGACGTGGCGCTGTACTTTGGCCTTTTGGCAGACCACGCAGGTGTTGGCCCAGTCGCGGACATCCTTGTGCATGCCATGCCATACGAATTTCGCTGACATCAGCTTCTGAGAGGCCTTCATTCCTGGGTGTGACAACTCATGTATGGCGTCGAACACTTTACGGCGCCAGACGACCGGCACGACCGGGCGAGGGTCCCGTACGGAGACGTCACACAACAGCGTGGTACCTGCCGAATGGAACTTGACGTCGGCCAACCGGAGGCCAGTGACGGTCGTTCTGCAGGCTTGGACTTCTGGGTCTGAGGCTTGGTCCACTGCCATAAGGGCGTAATCGATGCCCAAATGAACCGTATTGACGGTCGCGCGGGAGAGGCAGTCTGTCACCAGGTTGCCCTTACCGGCCACGTGCTGTATATCCGTGGTGAATTCGGATATGTAGGTCAGTTGACGTTGCTGTTGGGATGACCATGGTTCGGCGGCCTTGGCCATGGCAAAAGTTAGTGGCTTATGGTCCACAAAGGCGGCGAAAGGACGTCCTTCCAGGAGGAAGCGAAAATGGCGGATGGCCAGAAAAAGGGCGAGCAACTCCCAGTCGAATGTGCTATACGCTCTCTCGTTCCGCCGTAGTTGACGGCTGAAGAATGCCAATGGCTGCCACGTCCCGTTCACCCACTGCTCTGGCACGGCGCTGATTGCGTAGTCTGACGCGTCGGTGGTGAGGGCGATGGTGGCTCCTGACAGCGGGTGCGCCAGCATGGTTGCGTTGGCTAAGGCGCTTTTGGTGTCGTCGAACGCTCGGGCCATGTCATCCGTCCAGTCTACCGGGTTCTTGCCAGTCTTGCCGTTGAGGGCCTCGTACAGGGGCTGTATGAGTAGTGCTGCCTTAGGCACGAAACGGTGGTAAAAGTTTACCATGCCTAGGAATTCTTGCAGGGCCTTAATGCTTTGCGGGCGTGGGAAGAATATCACTGCCTCTACCTTCGCTTGCAAAGGAACCGCTCCCTCTGCGGTGATGCGATGTCCCAGGAAATCAATTTGGCGCAGGCCAAACTGACACTTGGCCGGGTTGATAATCAGGCTGTGTTGGCTGAGGCGTCGAAAAAGGGTGCGTAGGTGACAGATATGTTCTTCTTTAGTGGGACTGGCAATTAGGATATCGTCCAGGTAGACGAAGAGGAACTTGAGGTCCCGCAGCACGGAGTCCATCAGGCGTTGGAAAGCCTGGGCGGCGTTCTTTAACCCAAACAGCATTCGCAGAAACTCGAAGAGGCCGAATGGGGTGATGACTGCGGTCTTCTGGACATCCTGTGGGTGCACTGGGACCTGGTGGTAGCCCCGTACGAGGTCGACTTTCGAGAAGACGGTGCTCCCTGCCAAATGGGCAGAGAAATCCTGGATGTGGGGGATCGGGTACCGATCAGAAGTGGTGGCGTCGTTTAGGCGTCGTTAGTCGCCGCATGGTCGCCATCCGCCGCCAGGCTTCGGGACGATATGGAGGGGTGAAGACCAGGAACTATTCGACCGGTGAATAATCCCTAACCGTTCCATGGTCGCGAACTCCGTCTTTGCGACCGCCCCCTTGCCAGGTTCCAGGCGCCGGGCCCGCGCGTAGACTGGGGGGCCATTGGTGGTGATGTGGTGTTCCACACCATGTTTCGTGGCTGTGGAGGAGAACGTGGGTCTTGTCAGGTCAGGAAATTCGGCGAGCTGACGAGCGAACTCATCAGGAGTCGGGAAAGCACAGGCGATGGTGCGCGACGTAGTGTTACTGTGGTAACAAGGGATAGAATCGAAAGTTGCCACGTTGATCAACCGCCGGTTCTTCACGTCGACCAGGAGGCTGTTGGCGCACAGGAAATCCGCGCCAAGAATGGGTTGAGAAACCTTGGCCGTCACAAACTCCCAGTGAAAACGTTGCGCCCCTGAAGCACACCTCCACTCGCCGTCTGCCGAAGGTCCGAATTGCTCCGCCATTGGCCGCTTCAAGGGCGAGGCCGTGATTCCCTGCCTGCACATCGAGGGCGGACGCGGGTAAAATGCTGCACTGCGCTCCGGTGTCGCACAGAAAATGACGACCGGAGAGCGTATCGGTGATGAAAAGCAACTTGCCTGCGTTGCCGAATGCCATGGCAGCTGCGGGGCGCCCGTTAGACCCGTTCCTCAGTAGTCGCAGTTGTTTTTCTTTTTGGGGAAAGCTGCAGGGAGAGCGGCAATGTCGTGCCTTTGCGCCGAACTGCGCGTGGTAGAAACACAGCCCAGCAGGCTGACGAGCTGGGGCGGCGTCTGTGGGGGATGGGCGCCTCGTGGTGGTGCAGTACTGCTGCGTTACCGTGAAAATTTTGTCCGCTTCTGCCGCGAGTGCCGCGCAGTCTTCCACCTCGGATCTGGCCAGGGCAGCTTGCACCTGTTCAGGCAGCTGGCTGAGGAATAGTTCACGGAATAGGAAGCATTCCGGTTCTGAGCCCAGGAGTGTGAGCATTTGGCTCATCAACTCCGAAGGCTTGGAGTCCCCGAGCCCGGGCATAGCGAGCAATCGACGGGCGCGCTCCGATTTAGTGAGCCCGAAAACTTGCAGCAACCGCGCCTTGAGGGTTTCATACTTGCGCTCCGTTGGAGGATTCTCGAGGAGGCTGACGATCCGCGAGGTGGTAGAGCTGTCGAGTGTGGAGACCACATAGAGATATTTGGTCTGATCCACAACGATGTCCCTCAGGGCGAACTGGGCCTCGACCTGAATGAACCACGAGGTCGCTTGCTGCTCCCAGAACTGCGGTAGCTTCAGCGAAATGGCGTTGGCCTCCATGCTGTGTTCTTTTTGCAAAAAACGTTCACAAAAAACGGGGTCACCAATGTAGGAATTGATGAATTCCTAACCAATAACTGAGGTCGACTCAGGAGATCAATCAAACAGGTCTTTAATGTAAGACTAAACGAGTTCAAACAGTTTGTTGAGATCGATACAGGAGAACCACGAAAACAGGTCTTAACAAGATGGAGATTTCACGAGGACTGCCCGGACAGTCACGTGGTTTGCGACGTGACGTCATCACGTTTGCCCACGTTTTCCCGCGCTCTTAAAAGGGCCACGCCCCGTACATACAAACACTATATTCAAAACACAGTAATGTCTAACACAATGGTAGAGGCTTAGGCTGGTGTTAGAACCTCGTTAAAGGGAATTATATACAGTTGCCCAGAGTCATTCAGTGGCTCCGCCACAGGTGAAGATTAAGAGCCTGCACTCAGTATTATTGCTTGCATCCTTTCTTCTTTTTTGCTTTTGTGTATTTGTGAGTGAGTGACTAAAATCTAACAAAGTAGCCGATTACTTTTTTTGCTGCAGTTATACTACACATAGTACTTCACGTGTAGCTCTGCTAAACTTCATTCAGAGTTTCTCCAGGGGTATGAGACAACCTTGCGTCGCTTGTGGTGTGTCTTGCTTTGTTTTAATTCATTCTCTGGGATGTGGGCAGCATTTATTGCCCACCCCAACTTGCCCTTTTACAATTGAGCAGCTTGCTCGGCAACTGCTTCAGAGGGTAGTTAAGAGTCAACCACGTTGGTGTGGGTTGGAGTCACATTTAGGCCGGATTGGGTAAGGATGGCAGGTTTGTTTCCCTAAAAGGTCATTAGTGAACCAGTTGGGTTTTTACAACAATCTGCCAGCTTCGTGGTCACTTTAACTGATGCTAGATTTTTATTTCCAGATTTATTTTTTGAAAACTGATGTCAAATTCCCATGGTGGGATTTGAACTCGCATCCTACTGGATAATTAGTCCAGGCCCTTGGATTGTTAGTCCAGTAACATAACCACTACACTGCCACACCCATCTCACAGTAACAGGAATGGGTATGAAACTGAGCTTAAACTTTGAAACTGAAGTTTAAAGACACTCGGGTGGTTTGCCGAAGCACCCTTTAATTTCTAATGATGGCTGTCAGCTCTGTTCCTAACAACAACATTTGCATTCAAATAGCACATTTTAACGTAGGAAAAAAAATCCCAAGGTGCTTCAGAGCTTTGGAAGGAACAATGGATGCTGAGCTCAAGGAGGAGAGATTAGGAAGGGTAACCAACAGCTTAACGGAACTTTCATCAGTGGTCACAGCCTGATGAGCAGGCCTGTGTGCACGTATTTAAGCGGACAAGTGTGAGGCTACAGAGACCGCAGGGTTTTTTAAAAATTGATTCTTGGGATGTGGGCATCGCTGGCAAAGCCAGCATTTATTGCCCATCGTTAGTTACTCTTGACAATGTGGTGGTGGGTTGCCGCCTTGAGCCGCTGGAGAATGTATGGTGAAGATACTCCCACAATGCTGTTAGGTAGGGAGATCCAGCGACGATGAAGGAACTGAGATATATTTCCAAGTCAGGATGTGTATGACTTGGAAAGGAACTTGAAGGTGATGGTGTTCCCATGCACCGGCTGCTGTTGCCCTTCTGGGTGCTGAAGGTCATGCCTTCGGGAGGTGCTGCTGAAGAAATTAAACGCAAAGCATAAAATACAATTTTAAGAGATGTGTTTTGTGAGGATTCGGAGCGTTTTTTCGGCTCTTTAATTAGTGTTCTACACTGCACTCTATACAAAAACAAAACTGCAAAGGTCTAATCCTACAATATATACAGTAGAAGGCAGCATTTCGAGTTGAGCAGATATATATTATTGGCGAGTTGCTGCAGTGCATCCTGTAGACGGTACACACTGCAGCCACGGTACACCGGTGGTGGAGGGAGTGAATGTTTAAGAACAATGAAAACAGGCAGCAACTGACTTTAGCCAATTTTGGGAGTTCCTTGTGGCACTACAGCTTTTCTCACTGTGGCTGTTTAATGTCTGGATGTCTGAATTAAGTGGGATAGTTGAGAGGTATAAGTCTTGTAGCATATTTGTTTCATCCAGCTTCTCGGTAAGATGCCTGTAATAAAATCTAATGGCCCAGAAATTGGTGTCGGGGGCTTCCCGCGGGTGCAAGCCCCCGACCTACACTTACATAGCGCGCCGACAGTTGAAGCCTGGCCCTGCGTGGATTTCCTGTCAGTGGCCCGGTTCAGCTCCCGGCGCACTGTGCTTGCATGATCCAGCGGCGTAGTTAATTCGATGAGCCGGCTGGGATCACGTGAGCACTGGGCAACCAATCAGAGGTTGCAAAAGTTCATTCATGAGTTTGATAGTAAGAACTGTCAAACTCATGAAAACTCCGGGCGCCCAAAACAGTACTTAAACTTCAAATAAAAGTTAAAAAAACATCCCACTAATTAAATGAACTATTAATAACTGTAAAAAACAATTTTAAACAATTATTCAAATGTCTGAAAAACTAAATTTTTTAAGAAATCGGGTCTAAAAATACACTTACCTTACTGTAAAGTCTTTAAAAATAATAAACCTGTGGAAAAAAATGTTCTAACTTTAATTATTAGACCACTTACCTTTTAAAACTAAGTCCTTACGTCTGCTTTTTTCATTCGTAAAAAGTTGAGGCCTTCACGCATGGGCAAACCTTTAAAAAAAAAGGAATTTCAGCGCGCACGCGCAGACTCCGCGCACGCGTTCGACCTCTGAACCCCTTGGTTCAGAGGAAAGGAAATGCTGGTTTTCCGTGCATGCGCTGTGCATGCTGAAATCCGGCACTTCCATCGGGCCCACGCGTGAGTACCCCGTCCGTACTCACGCGTTGGGACCCGAATTACTGGGCCAATATATTTCATGTCTAAGCATTCCTCCCACGGCTGCTTTGTGTTGACCGTTCTGTTTCATTTAACAGGGAATCAATGAAGAAAATACTAAATTGTAACGTTAAAATTCTCATTAGGTTCAATGAATGCCTTTGTAACAATCAAAGTGCTGTTTTCGTTATATGATTGATTGATTTATTTACACATTGGGTGGTATCTTGTATTTAAACATGTAAACAACTTCTAGACCTTGGTCTGCTGTGTAGTTTGACACTTTTGCCTAGCAACCATCAAGTAGGCTCCAAAATACTGAAAACACAAATGCTATATTGTATTGACTTTGACTCACA
Source organism: Somniosus microcephalus (assembly GCF_052327205.1). Classification (NCBI taxonomy): domain Eukaryota; kingdom Metazoa; phylum Chordata; class Chondrichthyes; order Squaliformes; family Somniosidae; genus Somniosus; species Somniosus microcephalus. The sequence continues at coordinate 242,174,285 of NC_140989.1, read as the reverse complement.
CCAGTGTATTTGTAGGGATGGATATTCCCCCCCCCTTCTGTTCTTAATGAAATCCTAGAAATAAAATTGCCTCCATGTGTCAAAAATGTCCTTGGTAGGTGATTGACAAATGCTTTGCACTATAATGGTATGACTCACATCACTGTAACAGTGAGAGAAATCTGTAGTACGTGTGACTTCCTTATTCTTTAGAAAATGTGTGAGGTTTAATCTACAGCAAAGTGAATTAAATTCTGGCGAAGAAGTGAATGCGACGTCTACGAGATTGCATGAGCTACAGGTGTAACAGCACTTCTGTACCAGTCACTCAAATGTCTTTCAAGTTTACGTGACACATTTTTAAATTAAATCTAGGGAGCGGTATCAGTTTCTGTAAGTGTCCAGCTTGCGTTTCTACCTCCTGCATCAACACTTGAGTTGAATGTTTCCGTCAAACAGTTTGGTTTGATTTGGTTCAAGCACATGCGCCTGCCCTGTTGATCCTGGAGGTTGGAGCAGTTGTTTGAAGATAAGAATGAAGGAGAAATTAAGCCAAGAAATGGCCAAAGGGGCCAAAAAAGTAAATAATAATCAAGGAAAACCGCCAAGCTTCTCGAATGATTAATTCTGTCGATTTAATATAGGTACGGCAGAGGACAGAGCTAGAGGAACGGTGGTGATATGTCTAGCAAAGATAATTGAGGCTGAGATACTGGTAAAAGAGAGCTGGATCAGTATGAGGTTGGGAGTGAGATAAGGCGCAGGCTGAGATGATCAAATGCTCCATGGGACGACATTTGTTGCTATGATGTTGAGGTTAAGAGCAGGTGCAATATTGCCTGTGGAGGGTAGCAAGCCAGGGTTGAATAATGGAGAGCTCATGAGTGATGAATTTATTGGAGTTTTGTCTGATTCATTTGCGGGTCAGGCTGCAGAGCTTTCCCATTGGAGATGAAAGGGTTGGATGGAGTTCAGGTACTGTGGATTGTACAAGGTCGGCAGAAGAAGTACACTTGGTCAAATGGTCTTTTTTGTTCCGTGCTTTATTATTCTTCTAAGTGAGAACAGTTTAGAATCTACCTTCATCTCTTTAAAGCAAAAATACTTCAATGGACTTGCTGTGGGCTTTGGTTCAGATGTTTATTTAAATGACCATAAGTAGTTCGATATTCATGCATAAGTTGCACTCGGCTGAACAAGTAACTTGCTAAAATATCACAAGGTTAGTGAATTTTCCTTTTTAATATATTTGGACAGGAGAGATCAAAGCTACCATATCAATGGGCGCAAGCAAAATTCAAACTGTTCATTCATCCTTGCAATCCAGGCAAACCAAATTGAATACATCTATCAACCCTCTGGTGGCATTATAGAGATGTGTTTAATTTCTCAAAACTCATTAATTAGAGAACCATAAACAATACAAGTGAGTGTACAGTACAGAGTAGAATTTGTCACCTTTTTAAAAGTATGAAGCCACATACCTAGCAACCTATAGCATTGTGTGGTGTTGCTCTAGCCAGCTGCACAGTGTTACCCTTGAAAGAAGACTTTCACCCCATCATTCTGGATTGGCTCAAATTCAGATCCCAAAGGTGAAAGGACAGCATTCTAACCCAGTGCTGTGCAGCCCCAATACAAATCAATACAGGAAGTCTGCAGTTCATATGTTGGTGGGTGTTACGTCCGTGTATAATCAGACACAGACTGCGGAGAACGGTACAAACGGTGCTTACTCAACGTGGCTCAGACTGCAACTGAACTGTACAGATTACTACTCAACGTTATATACAGGTGTGGTCACTGCCGGTACTACAGTATACATGAGCTGTACAAAGTAGTTCTCCCCTTTAAAGGTACATACATTACAATTCCTCCCCTTTTAGATTAACAGTACCATAACACTCATTTAACAATTAAATATCAAACTAATTACAATTAACACTTTTAACATGCAACATTAGCTGAAAATAGTCTATTTATAAATTCAGTTTTTGGGGAGGCTTCCTGATCCTTTCTGGATAGCGCCTTTCCCGAGTGTCTTGCTCTTGGTGCGGAGGCGATTCTGGCCCCCTGTCGTTGGTTGGTTCATCAGCTTCCGATGCTACTGTTTCTGGGGTAGATGCTACCTGTACGTCGGGTTCATCACCAGGTACGTATGGGCGAGGCATGGGGTTGACTTGTTCCTGTGACTCTAGGGTCTGGTCAGCATGGTGTCTCACGATGCTCTCCCCAACGTCCACTGTGTACATTAGTGGGCCCTGCCATGTGCATATCATTCCTGGCTGCCATTTTTCTGTTCGGTAGTCACGGGCCAAGACTGGTTGCCCTACATTGAAGCTCCTTGTTGGCTTCTCATGGATGTGCTGGAATTGCTTACTCTCAACATCTCTTCGTACGTTTGGTCTGAGCAAATCCAGGCGAGATCTTAACCTTCGGTTAAAGAACATCATGGCTGGGGCCTGGTTGGTGACTGCATGTGTCGCATTCCGGTAGGCGAACAGGAAATTGTCCACCTTGTGCTGCAGCGGAATGTTGTCATTGTACATAGCCTTTATTGCCTTCTTAAAGGTTTGTACGAACCTCTCAGCCAATCCATTTGTGGCTGGATGATACGGGGCGGATGTGTAATGCCTTACCCCATTCTTTTTCAAGAACCTCCGGAACTCTTCGGACACAAACTGTGGTCCGTTGTCGGAGCAAATCTGTTCTGGCAAGACATTCCTGGCAAAAATGGTCCGTAGGACTGCAATAGTTTTCTCCGTGGTGGTGGAGGACATTTTGATGACCTCAGGCCATTTCGAGTGCGCATCCACGGCTATTAAAAACATTGAGTCCATGAATGGACCAGCAAAATCAATATGCACCCGTTGCCATAGAGATGAGGGCCACTCCCATGGGTGTAGAGGGGCCTGTGGTGGTGCATTTTGGACTTTCTGGCATCCTGAGCAGCTCTTGGTCAGGACCTCGATTTGTTTATCGATTCCCGGCCACCACACATAAGCCCTGGCTAGGCTTTTCATTTTTACCTCTCCCAGATGACCCTCATGAAGCTCATTGAGCACTCTATCCCTTAACTTGGGTGGAATTACCACTCGGGATCCACACATCAAGGTCCCCCGGCACACTGACAGCTGTTCTCCCCTTGTCGAGAATGCTAGCAACAGTGAGTCGCCATGTGCTGGCCATCCCTTCACCGTCAAATCATATACCCGAGACAGTGTCGGGTCATTTTGGGTTTCCTTTTCGATACAAGCGTTAGTTACCGGTAGGTATTCAATTATAGTCGAATGGAATATTTCGACAGGATCCACTGCTGGTGCTTCCTCCGCAGTAGGCAGTGGCAGGCGTGATAGCCCATCAGCATTGCCATGCTGTTTCATGCCGTTATATTCAATTGCATACTGGTGCGCCCCTAGAAAAAGTGACCATCTTTGTAGTCGTTGCGCAGTCATCACCGGAACGCCCTTCTCTGGATTAAAAATGGAGACAAGAGGCTGGTGATCAGTCAGCAAGGTGAATTTCTGCCCGTGCAGATAGTGATTGAACTTTTTCACTCCCCACACTAGGCTGAGGGCCTCCCTGTCAATCTGGGCGTAGTTACGCTCGGCTGAGGCTAGTGATCGCGACGCAAAGGCTATTGGCCTCTCTGAGCCGTCCGAGAATTTGTGCGACAGCACCGCTCCAATGCCGTAGGGTGACGCATCACATGCCAACCGAATTGGTAATGCTGGGTTGTAATGGGCCAATACCTCTTTCGATGTGATTAGTGTTTTGCTCTTCTGGAAAGCTCATCTACATTCATCACTCCACTTCCATGGCACCCCAGTTTGCAGTAGGGTGTTCAGTGGGTGTAGTATTGTAGACAAATTTGGCAAGAACTTATGGTAGTAGTTTACCAGCCCGAGGAACGACCTCAGTTGTGACACATTTTCCGGTGCTGGAGCCTTGACTACTGCCTCAATCTTCTCTGGGGACTTATGTAACCCCTCTTTATCGATAACATGGTCACAATACGAGTTCTGTTTTCTAATAAACTCGCATTTGGGGCGATTAGCTCGGAGCCCATATTCCTGCAATCTAGTGAGCACCTGCTCCAGGTTGGCAAGGTGATCACTGTCATTTTCGCGTGACCAGGATGTCGTCCAAATAACACTGGGTCCCTGGGATCCCTTGCAGGACTTGTTCCATTGCCCTCTGCCAAATAGCCGGAGCTGATGCTACCCCGAATACCAGCCGGTTGTATTGGTAGAGACCTTTATGGGTGTTGATTGTGAGGTATTTTTTTGATGCTTCTTCTACCTCCATTTGCAGGTATGCCTGGGCCAGATCAATCTTAGTGAAGCGTTTCCCTCCAGATAGCGAGGCAAAAATATCTTCAATCCGCGGAAGTGGATATTGTACGGTGTGAAGGACCGGGTTCACTGTTACCTTAAAGTCCCCACAGATGCGAACCTTCCTTGGTTCCCCAGGCGTGCTGCTCAATGACTTTTTCATCACAGGGACGATGGGTGTAGCCCACTCGCTCCAGTCTACCTTGGACAGTACACCTGAATGTTCCAGACTCTCCAGCTCTGCTTCGACGGCTGGGCGGATCGCATAAGGTACCGGTCTGGCCTTAAAAAATTTTGGACTTGCGTTTTCTTCAATTTTAATCGTCGCTGTTATGCCTTTTAGTGTTCCGAGTCCTTGCTGGAACACTTCTTTCGCGTCAGTTAGGATCTTTGACAGTCGCCCAGGTGTGACATCGTCATCCTTTTTGTCAGCCACAGTCAGTGCCTGTATGGAATGCCAATCCAGTTGTATTTTCCGGATCCATTCACGTCCCAGTAATGGTGGTCCTCCATCTTGCAATACATACAGGTCTAGTTTTGGTGTTTCCTTACCGTTATATATAACGGTCACCCTTATTTTTCCTTTGGGGTAGACTTTTTGCCCCGTGTACGTCTTCAAAATAATTTTTGTGTCTCTCAAGGGTATGTGTGAGAATAGCCGCTCGTAGTCCCGTCGGTTTATGACTGTTAGGGCTGATCCTGTGTCCAATTCCATCTTTACCTGGACTCCTGCTATCTTGAGAGTGACCCAAATGGTTCGGTGATCCTCTGTTGTGATCACATTATGTAGTTTCAGACAACTCTGTTCCCTGCTTTCGGAGTCGCTATCACTCTTTTGTTCGTCTGAACTATTCTCCGTTATCTTATGTACCTTCTTGTACTTTCCTTTGGTCGGTTTCTTATTGCTGGTTTTCTTTCCCGACCTGCAGACTCGTGCTATGTGTCCTACTTTTCCACACTGTCTGCACACTTTGGCCTAGAAATTGGGTATAGCCCCGCTTGAGGCGTTAGAACTGGCGCTGCGCAAAGTTTATAGCCAGACAAAACTTATCGCTGCCTGGCGCGATATTGGGTTGCATCGCCCCCAAAGGGGATTGAGGCGCGAATTCAGACGTTGCACGGGGCTCCTAAGGTGCAAAAGTTCAGGCGCTACCCAATATCGGCGCGGACGGGCGCAGCGCAGGTGATCTCAATTACCGAAAACCACGAGACTTCCAGGCGCTGGCCGGCTCTTAAAGGGGTGGGTCAGTCAGCCTGAGCTGCCACACTCAATGCCCTGTAGGCCTCAGAATCGGCGCTCGCCCTTCTCTGGCGCAAAAAACTTGGTCAGGATGGAGAAGGTGAGACAGCGAGCAGAGCGCTTCAGCACTGAGGCTCTGGACCAGTTGGTGTCTGCAGTGGAGCGCCGTCGAGACGTTCTGTATCCTGACAATGGCAGGAGGCCGAATCAAAAGGATTACCGGCGATCTTGGAGGGAGGTTTCTCTGAAGGTCAACTCCAGCAGCATGGCGACCAGGACCCCTGTTCAGTGCAGGAAGAAATTCAACAACCTCACTCGGGTCGTTAGGGTGAGTGTTGTTTATGCAAACTTCTGATTCCCTCCATCTGCACCTGACTTCGAGCACCCTGTTGCCATGATGCCCCAATGGCCATCTGTCAGCAAGCACCCATGGCCCTTTCTGGGCACACACATGGACATTTCACTCAAGGCCACATGTAAGGGCTCTTGCACCATGGGGGGCATGCGATGATCTCTCAAGGCCTCATGTAAGGGCTCTTGCACCATGGAGGGCATGCGATGATCTCTCAAGGCCTCATGTAAGGGCTCTTGCACCATGGGGGGCATGAGATGATCTCTCAAGGCATCATGTTACAGAGCTTCCCCTTCTTTCCCCTGCAGTCCAAGCTGGTGGCGGGCCTCCACAAGTCGTCACTCTCACGGATCTCGAGGAGAGAGTGCACCAGATTCTTGGAGGACGTCCGTGTGGTCCTGTTACCACTGCAGCTGCCGACCCCATTTCCGACAGCGAGGGTAAGGCTCTCACCTTTTCCAGCTGTTTCCTTCCACTTGGTCCCCCCGCCAGCATGCTTCCTCAGTGTGCAGCCATGTCAGAGCCTTGCCGCAATCTGGCATGCCTTTCCGCCAACCTGTCCTTTTGCTAAAGCCACTCTTCCACCTCCCTGCTTTCAGATGATTCATCACCAACTCGGGCTCAACGCCCTGAAGCTGCCAGTGCCAGTGCCTCCGGAGGCGAGGATCAGGAGGAAGCCGGAGCATCCGCTCCAATCTCAGGGGAGCATACACATCTGCAGACTGGGGATAGTAGTTCCCTGGAGGGGAGGTGGGGGGGCTCTGAGGATGAGCCAGTTGCCGGAACAAGTGGCATGCAGCAACGCAAGGGGGGTAGGCAAGTTCGGCCACCGTCTCCCCGGAGGGCAAGGCAGGTAGTGATGACTGCTGCATAGAGTGCAGAGGAGGTGCGTCACCTGGCTGAAATGAGCACCCAGGCCCGGCTCAGGCACACTGAGCTGATGGCTGCAGTGGGGAGGATGCCTCAGTCAATAGATACACTGGCAAAGAGTGTGTTGGACTTTGGGGCAGCAATGGAGAGGACTCTCCAGGGCTTCAGGGCAACAATGGAGAGGACTGTCCAGGGCTTCGAGGCCGCTGTGGAAAGGACTGTTCAGGGCTTTGGACAATCCCTGGAGCGGTCTGTCCAGGGCTTGTCCGAGGCAGTGGAACGGTCGGCACCAGCCTTGTCCGAAGCAATGGAAAGAACTGTCCAGGGCTTCTCCGAAGCACTGGCACCTGCCACACAGGTCCTCACTGCTGCCACGCAGTCACTTGCCGGCCTCGTCCACACCTAGATTGAGGCAACGCGAACTCTCACTGCAGCCACCCTATCTGCATCAGCTAGGATCACCCCGGGCCCTTCCAGTCCCATACAAGGACAGGAATCAGTGGAGCATGCAATTGTGGCGGATGAGCCGAGCCGGTCCCCTCAGAGAGCCAGTGTGTCGTCCGACCATGGTGCAGGTGTTCGCTCTCGGCAGGTGACCATTGCACATGCCAGCGCTGGTACGTCTGCAGTGCAGCTGCCACCGCCTGCAGGGCACACTGCTTCCAGCCATGCTCAGATCAAGCATCCTGCATCCGCACCCTCCAAGCCCAGAGGTCGGCCAGGCCGTCCCTCAGGGGCTTCTGCGCTTTCTCACAGTCAGCAGGCGTCCCCCAGCCTTGACCCCGCCACTGGGGTTCAATTACGTAGGAGCAGCAGGGAGGGAAGGGGCCGACCGTGAAAGAGAAGTCGTTCTCCATCAAGGGGCCAGCAGTAGAGGGAGGTGCTGAGACGTTTCTTTGGCCAAATTCAAGGACACCCTCACCTGTTGCAATTGTTGGAAATGGTTTGTTGAGTTTTGCGGCTTTGCCGAAGAGTTAACTGTTATTTTGTTCGTTATGGTTTCTATTGACATGACGTTGTTTTGCTGTAATGAAAGACTTTTGTGACAATAAAGAAAAGTTTTAATGTGCTATGGTACATGTGACTAATTACAGTGATGCTGGCCTTCAGAGGCTTTCAAACATCCAACGTGCGCAGGAGTAAAGACACCCATCATTCCGCCAGAGGGGCCTCGAAACGAGTCCTGATGAGCCTCTGACGGATGGCCCTTCCACTTTCAGGAGCCCTTCCATCTTCCTCCTCCTCCTCCTCCTCCTCCTCGTCTGCATGTTCCTCCTTCTCCCCCTCCTCCGCCTGCTCTTCCTCCTCCTCCTCCTCCTCCTCGTCCGCCTGCTCTGCTGGTCATTGAGGGACAGCTGGAATTGGCTGGGTGTGTCGAATCGCCAAGTTGTGGAGCATGCAGCAGACGACGACGATGTGACCCACTTGCTCCGGCGAGTACTGCAGGGCTCCCCCCGAATGGTCCAGACATCGGAAACACTGTTTGAGCACACCAATAGTGTGCTCTACAATGTTCCTGGTCGCCTGATGGCTGCTGTTGAACAGCTCTTCTGCTGGGGTGGCGGCCACACGGAGTGGTGTCATCAGCCATGGGCAGAGAGGATAGCCCTTGTCCCCAATAAGCCAGCCTCGTGGTTGAGCCGGCCCCTCAAAAAGGTCACAAACTGAGGTCTGCCGCAGGATAAAGGCATCGTGGCTGCTCCCTGGGAATTGGGCGTTGACTGCCATGATGATTTGGCGGTGGTCACAGACCAGCTGCACGTTGAGGGAGTGGAACCCCTTGCGGTTGCGGAAGTCCTCAGGATTCTGGAATGGCGCGCTCAAAGCCACGTGTGCACAGTCAATTGCCCCCTGCACCATGGGGAAGTCCGCAATAGCAGCAAAGCCCTGCGCGCGCTCCGCCTGCTTCTCCAGGGTCAGAGGGAAGGTGATGAATTGACGCCTTTGCCTATAAAGGGCAGCTGTAACTTGCCGGATGCAACAGTGGACTGCAAACTGAGAGATATTCGCAATGTCCCCAGTGGCTGACTGAGAGGATCCGGTGGCATAAAAATTGAGGGCAACAGTCAGTTTAACGGCCACCGACAGAGAGGTCCTGCACCGTAGACGCGGCTGCAGATCCTCAGCAAGCAGGTGGCACAGCTCAGCAACAACATCCCTCCCGAATCGGAGCCTTCGCACACACTGCTCCTCCGACATGTCAAGGTATGACACCTGCTGCCTAAAGACCCTCGCAGCATACCCTCGGATTGGCCGACCTCCATTGCCCCTCCTCCTTCTGGCCAATCCCAGCCCTCTCTCCCGCCGCCTCTCTGCCCCTACATAGTGTTCGGCCATGAGGCCATGGCCCTCCAAAGCATCTCCCATTCCGATGCCAGTTGGTCAAAAGGCTGTTAGGTCTAGTGCTCCAACTGCCCAGGACAGGTTTGAAGGTCCCAAGTACTCTAATGCTAAATTCCAAAAACTCTGCTCCACAGTAGCTCACCAACTCTCTCCACCAACGACCGCAATGAACAGGCCAAGTGGCTGCAGCTTTTATACTAGAGCTGACCCCTTTAAATAGCGCCCCCCGACTACGAGAAGGGCCTGCTAACGTTCCTTCGAACTGTCACTAATAGCGCTAGGCATAAAGGTTCCGGGCGCCACCCCATATCCGGTCAGGGGCGCCTAAAAGGCGTTGCACACTGAAATGACGTCATGATCTGCTTGCGCGTGCGGGCGCGCGCAAACACTTAGCGCAGGCGTTAAATGTATAGTCAATATGGGAGTTGTCGCTATCTTCATTGCGCCCGCCCCAACATTGGGTAACGCCCCAATACTCGGTCTCTTTAGGCGCTAACCGCTGGCGCGAACAACCGAATTTCTAGGCCTTTGTCTTTGAACCAGCAATCACTCTGGTCGTGTGTTGTTCTGCCGCAGCAATAGCACTTCTCTGTTCCATATGACATTTCGTTTGTGCCATATTCTTGCGGTCTCTGTTGTATCTCTGCAGCGCCCCGTGCTGCTGTTTCATATGATACCGCAATGCTGAAAGCCTTTTCCAGCGTAAGGTCCTTTTCAGATAAAAGCCGTTTCTGGGTTCCTTCACTTTGAAGCCCACACACAAACTTGTCCCTTAAAGTATCTGCTAGTCCCGTTCCAAACTGGCAGTGTTTCGATAGCTTGCGCAGTTCTGTTAAATACTCAGCATTACTTTCATCTTTATGCTGGTTCCTTTTGTGAAACTTAAATCTTTCTGCTATCAGCAGTGGTGTGGGGTTTAAGTGGTCCTGTAGGATCGACACTATGTTTTCAAAATCCTTTTCTACTGGCTTCTCTGGGGTTACTAGGTTTCATAGTAAGCCATACGTTTTTGCACCCATTGAATTCAACAATACCAGCGCTTTCTTGTCATCTGGCACTTCATTCGCCTTGCAGTATACTTCTATGCGTTCGGCATATGTCGTCCAATCTTCGACTTCATTGTCGAACGCTGTGATACTGCCACTCTTCGGCATTTTTGGGTGTGGTTAGACTGGCTTAAAATGGCGTCTCCCGCGCTTTCCTTTCTTCCCCGCTGCGGCTTAAAATGGCGTCTCCCGCGCTGCTGCCAACGCCGCTCTCGGCGGTCCTCGTGGCAAATGGTGACGCCCTGTGGGTTTTGTGCGCTGCTCCTGCGCTGCTGCCAACGCCGCTCTCTGTGGTCCTCGTGGCAATGCCAGCGCCTCGCGTTTTCCTGCGTGCCTCTCTCCCCCGTTGACGCTGCTCGGCCCTTGAACACCGGCTGCGCTCTGCTCTCTCTCGTCTCTCTCCCCCGTTGACGCCGCTCGGTCCTGAACACCGGCTGCGCCCTGTGCGCTCTGCCCTCTCTCTCTCCCCCGTCGATGCTGCTCGGCCTTTTTCTGTGCCGCTCGGTCGGGCTCTAGCCCGCCGTTGTCCGGGAAGGGCCTGCGCAGTACCTGTTGCCAGCCCGTTTCGCTGGACCACCATGACTGGAAAGCCAAGCCTGGCTCTCGACAGCCTCCCCTGCGATGCTCAAATCTCCGCTGGATGACTGGGCGGTTGCAGAACTAGCAGTCAGAATCCCTGTGACCTCCTTTTGATTTAAAGCCATTTCTTTGAAGAAGTCAAATACAATGGCCGGAATTTTCCCAGTGCTGAGCGTGTGGGTTTGGGGGGTTGGGTCGGCAGTTAATTTTGCGTAAAATGACAGCGTGTCGGGAATCCGCCGTCATCCTGCCGACTACCGCATTTAATTGGGGTGGGTTTCCTAGCGTACCATGTACCCGCTCTGGAGAGGCTGGCGACCTCATTGAAGTACTTAACTGCTTGTTCAGAGCCCTATTAGATCAGCATGAATGCCGCTTATGCTGTCTCACCTTGGACCTCAGATTCAGACCAAGATGAACCCCAGCACCAACAACAGCAGCCATACCAGCAGCAGCCACAACACCACCAGCAGCAGCAACCACAACACCAGCCTTCTCCTCAATGACCTGATGCACCACAGGAGAGAGAGGGTCAGCATGGGTACACCATGCCGGAGGCGATACCCCCAACACAGGGTATACAGGCAGAGAATGAGCTTCCTGGACATGACTGAGCATTGCTGGAACAAGACCTGCTGTTCAGAGGACCGGGTGGACACTCCTTACCAGTGGCTGTCAAAGTCACCACCATCCTCAACTTCTTCACCTCAGGCTCCTTCCAGGGATCTGCAGCAGACATTTGCGGCATCTCGCAGTCGGCCACCCACAGATGCATCACCTAGGTGGCCAATGCCATGTTTGACAAGTCGACCACTTATGTGAACTTTACCACTGATGGAGCCAGTGTTACTGAGCGGGCGCTCGGCATTGTGACTCTGGCTGGCTTCCCACAGGTGCAGGGCATCATTGACTGCACACATGTGGCCATCAGGGCACCCCATCATCACCCAGGAGTGTTTGTCAACCGCAAGGGCTTCCACTCCCTCAATGTGCAGCTCGTCTGCAACCATAAAAAGATCATCTTGCACGTGTGTGCCAGAGTCCCTGGCAGCTGTTATGACTCTTGCATGCTGTGCCAGCCCACCCTCCCTCAGCTCTTCGCACCTCCAAACAGATTTACTGGCTGGCTGCTTGGAGACGAGGACTATCCACTGAAGACGTGGCTGATGACACCTTTGAGGAGGCCAAGTAATGAGGCTGAGGAGTGTTATAATGACAGCCACATGTCCATCAGATGTGTCATAGAGCAAGCAGTAGGCATGCTGAAGATGCGCTTCAGATGCCTTGACAGATCTGGAGAAGCCCTTCAGTATGCACCAGCCATGGTCTCCAGAATCATCGTCATATGCTGTTCGCTGCGCAACATAGCGGAGCAGTGAGAATTGGAGTTGCAGGAGGAGCAAGGCCCAGAGCCTTTTTGGAGGAGGAGGAGGAACAAGTGGAATACGAGGAGGAGGAACCTGAGGTGGGGATGGCACCAGCAGTGGCGCACATTGCTGCTCAGGAGGCCCGGGATGACCTCATAATGGCCAGATTTACTTAACATGCTCCAGTGTACCCATATGGCTCCCAGATGCTGTACCAACTCCCCCTCCCCCCTCCACCTCCCCCCCCACACACCCAACAACACCACAAAGCAGCCCTACGATGACCAAGCCATTCCTCTCCCCCAAACCCCCATTGCTCGAGGTTAAGTAATGTCTCACCATTCACTCCAAGTGACAAAGCCACTTCCCAGGTAGCAGGCAAAAATAGACAAGACCGGAAAGTTGTGCAAAGAAATAAATTTATGCGCATCATAAATAGAACTGAAACTTAACATTAACATTTATTTCATACATCTATGTGCATACCCTTGTGCATCTGCGATTGTGTCTTTCTTAGTTCTTAGTTTCCGAGTGCTTCTCCAAGGTGCAGCCCCAGTGACTTCAGCAGAGGTAGAAGCAGGCTGCTTACTTCCTTGCTGCGACTGCTTTGACACTTTTGGCGGACGTCCTCTGGGTTTGGAGCCTGTGAGGGCCCCGCCAAAGACTGCTCCTCCTGCGTCTGTACAGGGTCAGACTTGGCCATCGCAATCCGAGGCAGCATATGGGGCTCTGACTGAGGGGGAGGCAACGGGGGCGAAGTGGGAACACTTTGAGAAGAGCACCCACTTCCATGTCCCCTCTCAGCATCATCCCTCTTATGGGCTGCTAGCAAGGAGGTGGAGAGCAACTTGCTGCACAGCAGTGGGGCCATGAAGGCCCAAGTCTACATTAATATCCCTCCTCAAGAGGAGGTCTATGAGCGCCTGCCATCTGTTGTCCACAGCAAGCATGTGCTCATGTGACTGGCACATTTGCTGCTCCATGCAGGTGGCCATCCTTTCTGTGGAACAGCACATCATCGCCATCACCTGCGAGATGGTGGTGCTCATGTTGGAGATGGACTCCTCCATTCTCAGTACATTTTCATACATCGCGGCTGCAAAAGCCGCCAGAGCCTCATGTAATTGTTGCTGCCCCTCCAAGATCACCCTCTTTCTCGATAGCCCCTGATGCCGGGGTGGGGGGGGTGCACTTTAGGGACTTGTGGGAGAGTAAAGAGATTAATTAAAAATGTTATAAGAATGGATAACATTACCATTAAGCACATGATGACATTTCACTGGCTGCTGACATCAGTCACCATATGAGTGACTGCTATATGCCATGTGGCTGTATGAGTATTAATTCTGTCAGCAGGTTGCTGGGAGGCCCCCCTCTCTCCGTCTCCCACTGCCAGCAGCTCTGCAACTCCAGGGATTTTGAGGGCATACTCCTCTGCTGGTGTCAAATTACTAAAGACTGGAAGGCCACCTTCAGTTCTCTGCCTCTCCCTGTGGTTGTGCGCTCTCATCTCCTGCAAGGAGGGAAAGAAGAGAACTTTGAGCAAGAGTGATGGAATGAGTGTAAGGAATGGATGGGCTACATCTGTAGAGGGTGACAATGGGGGAGTGGTGTGACGTTGGCAAATGGCCTCCTCCTGTGGTGTTAGTTGCTATGATAGCATTAGGCTGAGGGTGAGTGTCAGTGGTGTCAGATGGGGATGTGAGTATATACGTAGACAGAGAGGGATGGGTGTACCTGCAAGGTAGGTTGGTGTGAGGAATGATGTGCAGGAGTAGGCTTGGGAAGGCAGAGTGATGGGTTTGGGGTGACACGCACATCAGGATGAGGGTGAGTGTGGCACTGCACTCACCTTTCCTGACCTCATGAGATCATTGAATCTTTTGCGGCACTGAATCCATGTCCTCCTCACCACATCCCTGCTGCTGACCTCCTCTGCGATCTCTAGCCTTCCCCTTTTTTCTCTGTGGCTGGTCTTTTTCATCGATCACCAGGGAAGAGGACCGCACTGCGTGCTCTTACTCCCTTGACCAGCACTTCCAGGGAGGCATCTGTGAATCTTGGTGCTGCCCTCTGTCTTGTCTCTATGACCCACAGATTTGTCAGTTTTATTCTGCAATTTAGAGCTCTTGCAATCACCTTGAAATCTCCTACATCAACCTTCAAATGAGATGTGTGCAAGGCTGCTTTAAATATCCGTGCTGAAAATGAGTCATCAGTGACCTCATCAGACCCGCTCCATTTAATTGGGCTGGGAAACAAGCATGAGTCTTTCAATTAGTGCCATTAAGGTAAAAGCGCAGTGCAGAACGCGCTGTTCAAATCTTCGTGTTCCCGACCCGCTACGCGGCCCACATGCACCTCACCCGACTGATGTTAACAGTCCTCACACTTTGCTAGGCAATGATATGGTCTGTACCAGTTTATTTTCTTTCTTGCATTTCAACAAGACTATGTTCTTGATGAATGCTACATCCACATCCCCATGTATATGAGGTCGAATGGATGTGTGCTCAGATTTCCATTACTGTAGAGTTTGTGAATGATATCAGCAAGATGGTAATGTTATTGCCAACGGCTTGTATGGGGGCGGTCTTTGACCTTCACCCGAAAGGGGTGCGAAGTCGGCGCAGCAGCTGCACCATCCGCCCAAAGTGGGCATCGGGGGGGCCTGAACCATTTTCGGTTTGGGCCTCGTGTTTTAACTGCCTCCGTTGAGCTCCGGGCACCACATGGGCTACAGCTCCTCGGTTTTGGGAAGGCAGAAAATCGGCTGATTCCCATGCTGGGCTGGCCAGCAAGTCATAGAGTCATATAGAGTCATAGGGCTAGATTTTCAGTTGCTTGCGCCAGCAGTTAGCGCCTTAAGGGAAGTGATTTTCGGGCGCTATTCGTGTCGCGCCCGGGCGCAGCGCAGTTTGCGCCCCGCCCCAAATTAAGTTGCCCGTTAGCGCCGGCGCAAAGTTTAGCGGCCGCCCGGATGCGCGCGCAGAAAATGACGTCACATCCTCATGCAACGCCCTTTGGCCGCCCCGAATCCAAACTTCAGTCGGACCGCCCCATTCTGCGGCTGGCGTCCAGAGCGTTTGTAAAATGGAACGCAACACACCCTGGGGAGCGCAAATTAAAGGGCACTCCTCCTGCACTATAAACGGCAGTCTGCATATGTTGTGTGGAAGGATCCAGTGTGTTGTTGTGAACGGTGTATTTATGTCCTCCTCCTCCTCCTCCTCCTCCTCCTCCTCCTCCTCCTCCTCCTCCTCCCTCCTCCTCCTCCTCCTCCTCCTCCTCCTCCTCATCCTCATCCTCATCCTCCTCATCCTCCTCAAAAAACACATGCACCCTTCCCCTTTAAGAGCTCACTGGCACCAGAGTGTCTGCCGTGCGCTGCGCCCGAGCTCGGGCGCTGCGCTCTGCACCGCCGGCTTAGCACCTAAAGATAGTAGTGGAACGCCTCTTTTAGCGCTCCACCAACCTCTTAGGGCGAAGCCACTGAATTTCCAGCAACGGGGCGCTACTTTGGGGCGGGCGTTAACTTCGGGCGGGCGCTAAGGTTAGCGCCCCAAAACTGTCTATACTGAAAATCTAGCCCATCGAGTTATACAGCACAGAAAGAGGCCCTTCGGCCCATCACGTCCGCGCTGGCCATCAAGCCCTGTCTAATCTAATCCCATTGTCCAGCATTTGGTCCGTAGCCTTGTATGCTATGGCATTTCAAGTGCTCATCCAAATGCTTCTTGAATGTTGTGAGGGTTCCTGCCTCTACCACCCTTTCAGGCAGTGAGTTCCAGATTCCAACCACCCTCTGGGTGAAAAAGTTTTTCCTCAAATCCCCTCTAAACCTCCTGCCCCTTACCTTGAATCTATGCCCCCTTGTTATTGACCCCTCTACTAAGGGGAAAAGTTCCTTTCTATCTACCCTATCTATGCCCCTCATAATTTTGTACACCTCAATCAGGTCTCCCCTCAGCCTTCTCTGCTCCAAGGAAAACAACCCCAGCCTGTCCAGTCTTTCTTCATAGCTGAAGCTCTCCAGCCCAGGTAACATCCTGGTAACTCTCCTCTGCACCCTCTCCAAAGCAATCACATCCTTCCTATAGTGTGGCGACCAGAACTGAACACAGTACTCCAGCTGTGGCCTTACCAGCATTTTGTACAGCTCCATCATAACCTCCCTGCTCTTATATTCTATGCCTCAGCTAATGAAGGCAAGTATCCCATATGCCTTTTTAACCACCTTATCCACCTGTTCTGCTGCCTTCAGGGATCTATGTACATGCACACCAAGGTCCCTCTGACCCTCTGTCTTTCCTAGGGTCTTACCATTCATTGTGTATTCCCTTGCCTTGTTAGTCCCTCCAAAATGCATCACCTCACACTTTTCAGGGTTAAATTCCATTTGCCACTGTTCCGCCCATCTGACCAACCCATCTATATCGTCCTGTAGCCTGAGGCTTCCCTCCTCACTATTTACCACCCCACCAATTTTTGTGTCATCTGCGAACTTACTCATCATACCTTTTACATTCACATCCAAATCATTAATGTAGACCACAAACAGCAAGGGGCCCAGCACCGATCCCTGCTGTACCCCACTGGACACAGGCTTCCAGTCACAAAAACAATCTTCGACCATCACCCTCTGCCTTCTGCCACTAAGCCAGTTTTGGATCCAATGTGCCAAGGCACCCTGGATCCCATGGGCTCTTACCTTCCTGACCAGTCTCCTATGCGGGACTTTATCAAAAGCCTTACTGAAATCCATGTAAACCACATCCACTGCACTACCCTCATCCACACACCTAGTCACCCCCTCGAAAAATTCAACCAAATTGGTCAGACATGATCTTCCCTTGACAAAGCCATGCTGGCTATCCCTAATTAATCCTTGCCTCTCCAAGTGGAGACTAATTCTGTCCCTCAGAATTTTTTCCAATAATTTCCCTACCACTGACGTTAGGCTCACTGGCTTGTAATTCCCTGGTTTATCCCTACTACCCTTCTTGAATAATAATACTATGTTAGCTGTTCTCCAGTCCTCTGGCAGATCCCCTGTGGCAAGAGAGGTTCAGAAAATTTGTGTCAGAGCCCCTGCAATCTCCTCCTTTGCTTCACATAGCAGCCTGGGATACATCTCGTCCGGGCCTGGGGATTTATCTACTTTTAAGCCTGCTAAAACCGCTAGTACCTCCTCCCTCTTGATGCTAATATGTTCAAGTATATCACAGTCCCCCTGCCCGATTTCTATGTCCACATCGTCCTTCTCCATAGTGAACACAGATGCAAAAAATTCATTTAAAACCCCACCTACATCTTCTTTGGTCCCTAATGGGCCCTACTCTTTCCCTAGTTATCCTCTTGCCCTTAATATACTTATAAAACACCTTAGGATTTTCCTTTATTTTGCTCACCAGTATTATTTCATGGCCCCTTCTCGCTCTCCTAATTTCTTTTTTAAATATCCCCCTGCACTTTTTATACTCCTCTAGGGCTTCCTCTGTCTTTAGTCCTTTGTATCTGCCAAAAGCCCCCCTTTTTTTCCTAATCCATTCTCGTATATCCCTTGACATCCAAGGTTCCCTGGGCTTGTTGGTCCCACCCTTGACCTTTACGGGAACATGTTGCCATTGTACTCTCTCAATTTCCTTTCTGAAAGACTCCCATTGCTCCGATGTGGATTTTCCTTCAAGTAGCTGATCCCAGTCCACATTGGCCAGATCCTGCCTTATCATATTAAAATCGGCCTTCCCCCAATTTAGAACCTTTATTTCCGGTCCATACTTGTCCTTTTCCATGACTACCTTAAATCTCACCGAATTATGGTCACTGTCACCGAAGTGCTCACCTACTAACACTTCTACCACTTGCCCGGCCACATTCCCTAGAATTAGGTCCAGTACCACCCCCTCTCTTGTAGGACTTTCTACATGCTGGCTCAAAAAGCTCTCCTGGATGCACTTTAAGAATTCTGCACCCTCTAAGCCTTTCACACTCTGACTATCCCAGTTAATATTGGGGAAGTTGAAATCCCCCACTATTATTACCCTATTATTTGCACACTTCTCTGAGATTTGCCTACATATCTGTTCCTCTATCTCCCCCTGACTGTTTGGGGGCCTATAGTACACTCCCAGCAAAGTGCTTGCCCCCTTTTTGTTTTTAAGTTCAACCCATATGGCCTCATTAGAGGAACCTGTTAATATATCATCCCTCCTTACAGCAGTAATTGACTCCTTAATTAATATTGCGACACCCCCTCCTCTTTTACCCCCCCCCCCCTGTCTCGCCTGAAGATTCTATACCCGGAATATTGAGCTGCCAGTCTTGCCCCTCCCTCAACCATGTCTCCGTGATAGCAACAATATCGTACTCCCATACGTTCATCAACAACTTCAGTTCATCCACCTTATTCGCAAGGCTCCTTGCATTAAAATAAATGCCATTCAGCCTTGCCCTACTCCCTTGTGCTGTTACATATTTGCTCTGCCTTCCAGGCTGACTTGTTTTTTCCTCTATATTTGGCTGTACATCACCCCCTATTATAACTCCACTCTGTATCCCATCCCCCTGCCAAGTTAGTTTAAACCACCCCCCAACAGTGCTAGCAAACCTCCCCGCAAGGATATTTGTCCCGTTCTGGTTCAGGTGCAACCCGTCCGACTTGTACAAGTCCCACCTTCCCCAGAAGCAGACCCAGTGATCCAGGAAACTAAAGCCCTCCCTCCTGCACCAACTCTTTAGCCATGCATTCATCTGCTCTATCCTCCTATTTCTATACTCAGTAGCATGTGGCACTGGGAGTAATCCAGAGATTACAACCTTTGAGGTCCTGCTCTTTAATCTGCTACCTAGCTCCCTAAATTCTTGCTGCAGGACCTCATCCCTCTTCCTACCCATGTTGTTGGTCCCAACGTGAACCACGACCTCTGACTGTTCGCCCTCCCCCTTCAGAATGCCCTGCAGCTGTTCAGTGACATCCTTGACCCTGGCACCAGGGAGGCAACAAACCAGAGATGGGGTGGGGGGGACAGAAGGCAATCCTGGGGGGTCGGCAGCAAGCCAGAGGTTCTTTCTTGTGGACCCAGGAGGAAAACTCCTGGCCCCACATAAAATTTAAATTACAAATTTCCTGGGCCGTTTCTTGAGCAGCCTTCAGCGGTGTCTTTAAGGAATGCTGGTTGGGCCACTCAGCGCCCTGATACGGCATTAGGTGGGTCTGCGACATCAATGGAGAGCTCACATATTCCGCCCCCCCCCACCCTTTCCTGGCCCTGGGTTTTCAACTGCCGGCCCCACAATCTTTAGGTGAAAAATGGGTGGTCAGCAGCTCAAAATGGCCACTGGTTTTTCAAGGGATCCTGAAAATGGCAAATAGAAAAACATGGGTAGTAAAAGGTTAGCTTCTCTGGATAAATATACCACATGTTGTGTTATGAAATCATGCAGAATTAGGAGGATCGCCGGTCTGTGTGGAATTAGGAGGATCGCTGGTCTGTGTGGAATTAGAAGGATCGCTGGTCTGTGTGGAATTAGGAGGATCGCTGGTCTGTGTGGAATTAGGAGGATCGCCGGTCTGTGTGGAATTAGGAAGATCGCTGGTCTGTGTGGAATTAGGAGGATCGCTGGTCTGTGTGGAATTAGGAGGATCGCTGGTCTGTGTGGAATTAGGAAGATCGCCGGTCTGTGTGGAATTAGGAGGATCGCTGGTCTGTGTGGAATTAGGAGGATCGCTGGTCTGTGTGGAATTAGGAGGATCGCTGGTCTGTGTGGAATTAGGAGGATCGCTGGTCTGTGTGGAATTAGGAGGATCGCTGGTCTGTGTGGAATTAGGAGGATCGCTGGTCTGTGTGGAATTAGGAGGATCGCTGGTCTGTGTGGAATTAGGAGAATCCATTGGCAGGATAGGCGCACTAATGTCAGTGTTCTTGCTCAGGCCAACATCCCCAGCTTCGAAGCTCTGACCACGCTCAATCAGCTACGATGGACGGGTCACATTGTCCACATGCCCGATACGAGACTCCCAAAACAAGCGCTCTACTCGGAGCTCCGGCACGGCAAGAGAGCCCCAGGTGGGCAGAGGAAACGCTTCAAGGACACCCTCAAAGCCTCCTTGAAAAAGTGTAACATCCCCACCGACACCTGGGAATCCCTGGCCCAAGACCGCACAAAGTGGAGGAGAAGCATCCGGGAAGGCGCCGAACACCTCGAGTCTCTTCGCCGGGAGCAAGTGGAAGCCAAGCGCAGGCAGCGCAAGGAGCGCACGTCAACCCAAGCACCCCACCCACCCGCCCCTTCAACTACCGTCTGTCCCACCTGTGACAGAGACTGTAGGTCCCGCATTAAACTAATCAGTCACCTGAGAACTCATTTTTAATGTGGAAGCAAGGCATCCTCGTTTCCGAGGGACTGCCTAAAAAGAAGAAGGAGCATCGCTGGTCTGTGTGGAATTAGGAGGATCACTGGTCTGTGTGGAATTAGGAGGATCACTGGTCTGTGTGGAATTAGGAGGATCACTGGTCTGTGTGCAATTAGGAGGATCGCTGGTCTGTGCGGAATTAGGAGGATCACTGGTCTGTGTGCAATTAGGAGGATCGCTGGTCTGTGCGGAATTAGGAGGATCGCTGGCCTGTGTGGAATTAGAAGGATCGCTGGCCTGTGTGGAATTAGAAGGATCACTGGTCTGTGTGGAATTAGGAGGATCGCTGGTCTGTGTGGAATTAGGAGGATCGCTGGCCTGTGTGGAATTAGAAGGATCGCTGGCCTGTGTGGAATTAGAAGGATCACTGGTCTGTGTGGAATTAGGAGGATCGCTGGTCTGTGCGGAATTAGGAGGATCACTGGTCTGTGTGGAATTAGAAGGATCGCTGGCCTGTGTGGAATTAGGAGGATCGCTGGTCTGTGTGGAATTAGAAGGATCGCTGGTCTGTGTGGAATTAGGAGGATCGCTGGTCTGTGTGAAATTAGAAGGATCGCTGGCCTGTGTGCAATTAGGAGGATCACTGGTCTGTGTGGAATTAGAAGGATCGCTGGCCTGTGTGGAATTAGGAGGATCACTGGTCTGTGTGGAATTAGAAGGATCGCTGGCCTGTGTGGAATTAGAAGGATCGCTGGCCTGTGTGGAATTAGAAGGATCGCTGGCCTGTGTGGAATTAGAAGGATCGCTGGCCTGTGTGGAATTAGAAGGATCACTGGTCTGTGTGGAATTAGAAGGATCGCTGGCCTGTGTGGAATTAGAAGGATCGCTGGCCTGTGTGGAATTAGAAGGATCGCTGGCCTGTGTGGAATTAGAAGGATCGCTGGCCTGTGTGGAATTAGAAGGATCGCTGGTCTGTGTGGAATTAGGAGGATCGCTGGTCTGTGTGGAATTAGAAGGATCGCTGGCCTGTGTGGAATTAGAAGGATCACTGGTCTGTGTGGAATTAGGAGGATCGCTGGTCTGTGTGGAATTAGAAGGATCGCTGGTCTGTGTGGAATTAGAAGGATCGCTGGCCTGTGTGGAATTAGAAGGATCGCTGGCCTGTGTGGAATTAGAAGGATCGCTGGCCTGTGTGGAATTAGAAGGATCGCTGGTCTGTGTGGAATTAGGAGGATCGCTGGTCTGTGTGGAATTAGAAGGATCGCTGGTCTGTGTGGAATTAGAAGGATCGCTGGCCTGTGTGGAATTAGAAGGATCGCTGGCCTGTGTGGAATTAGAAGGATCGCTGGCCTGTGTGGAATTAGAAGGATCGCTGGCCTGTGTGGAATTAGAAGGATCGCTGGTCTGTGTGGAATTAGAAGGATCGCTGGCCTGTGTGGAATTAGAAGGATCGCTGGCCTGTGTGGAATTAGAAGGATCACTGGTCTGTGTGGAATTAGGAGGATCACTGGTCTGTGTGGAATTAGAAGGATCGCTGGTCTGTGTGGAATTAGAAGGATCGCTGGCCTGTGTGGAATTAGAAGGATCGCTGGCCTGTGTGGAATTAGGAGGATCACTGGCCTGTGTGGAATTAGAAGGATCGCTGGCCTGTGTGGAATTAGGAGGATCGCTGGTCTGTGTGGAATTAGAAGGATCGCTGGTCTGTGTGGAATTAGAAGGATCACTGGTCTGTGTGGAATTAGGAGGATCGCTGGCCTGTGTGGAATTAGAAGGATCGCTGGTCTGTGTGCAATTAGGAGGATCACTGGTCTGTGTGGAATTAGAAGGATCGCTGGCCTGTGTGTAATTAGAAGGATCGCTGGCCTGTGTGGAATTAGGAGGATCACTGGCCTGTGTGGAATTAGAAGGATCGCTGGCCTGTGTGGAATTAGGTGGATCGCTGGTCTGTGTGGAATTAGAAAGATCGCTGGTCTGTGTGGAATTAGAAGGATTGCTGGTCTGTGTGGAATTAGGAGGATCGCTGGCCTGTGTGGAATTAGAAGGATCACTGGTCTGTGTGGAATTAGAAGGATCGCTGGCCTGTGTGGAATTAGGAGGATCACTGGTCTGTGTGGAATTAGAAGGATCGCTGGTCTGTGTGGAATTAGAAGGATCACTGGTCTGTGTGGAATTAGAAGGATCGCTGGTCTGTGTGGAATTAGAAGGATCACTGGTCTGTGTGGAATTAGAAGGATCGCTGGTCTGTGTGGAATTAGAAGGATCGCTGGCCTGTGTGGAATTAGAAGGATCGCTGGTCTGTGTGGAATTAGGAGGATCACTGGTCTGTGTGGAATTAGAAGGATCGCTGGTCTGTGTGGAATTAGGAGGATCGCTGGTCTGTGTGGAATTAGAAGGATCGCTGGTCTGTGTGGAATTAGAAGGATCACTGGTCTGTGTGGAATTAGGAGGATCACTGGCCTGTGTGGAATTAGGAGGATCGCTGGTATGTGTGCAATTAGGAGGATCGCTGGTCTGTGTGGAATTAGAAGGATCGCTGGTCTGTGTGGAATTAGGAGGATCGCTGGTCTGTGTGGAATTAGAAGGATCGCTGGCCTGTGTGCAATTAGAAGGATCGCTGGTCTGTGTGGAATTAGAAGGATCGCTGGCCTGTGTGCAATTAGGAGGATCGCTGGCCTGTGTGGAATTAGGAGGATCGCTGGCCTGTGTGCAATTAGGAGGATCGCTGGCCTGTGTGCAATTAGAAGGATCGCTGGCCTGTGTGGAATTAGGAGGATCGCTGGCCTGTGTGGAATTAGAAGGATCGCTGGCCTGTGTGGAATTAGAAGGATCGCTGGTCTGTGTGGAATTAGGAGGATCACTGGTCTGTGTGGAATTAGAAGGATCGCTGGCCTGTGTGGAATTAGGAGGATCGCTGGCCTGTGTGGAATTAGAAGGATCGCTGGTCTGTGTGGAATTAGGAGGATCGCTGGTCTGTGTGGAATTAGGAGGATCGCTGGCCTGTGTGGAATTAGAAGGATCGCTGGCCTGTGTGGAATTAGAAGGATCGCTGGCCTGTGTGGAATTAGAAGGATCGCTGGCCTGTGTGGAATTAGAAGGATCGCTGGCCTGTGTGGAATTAGGAGGATCGCTGGCCTGTGTGGAATTAGGAGGATCGCTGGCCTGTGTGGAATTAGAAGGATCACTGGTCTGTGTGGAATTAGAAGGATCGCTGGTCTGTGTGGAATTAGAAGGATCGCTGGCCTGTGTAGAATTAGGAGGATCGCTGGCCTGTGTGGAATTAGAAGGATCACTGGTCTGTGTGGAATTAGAAGGATTGCTGGCCTGTGTGGAATTAGGAGGATCGCTGGCCTGTGTGGAATTAGAAGGATCACTGGTCTGTGTGGAATTAGAAGGATCGCTGGCCTGTGTGGAATTAGAAGGATCGCTGGCCTGTGTGGAATTAGAAGGATCGCTGGTCTGTGTGGAATTAGGAGGATCGCTGGTCTGTGTGGAATTAGAAGGATCACTGGTCTGTGTGGAATTAGAAGGATCGCTGGCCTGTGTGGAATTAGGAGGGTCGCTGGCCTGTGTGGAATTAGGAGGATCACTGGTCTGTGTGGAATTAGAAGGATCACTGGTCTGTGTGGAATTAGAAGGATCGCTGGCCTGTGTGGAATTAGAAGGATCGCTGGTCTGTGTGGAATTAGGAGGATCGCTGGTCTGTGTGGAATTAGGAGGATCGCTGGTCTGTGTGGAATTAGAAGGATCACTGGTCTGTGTGGAATTAGAAGGACCGCTGGCCTGTGTGGAATTAGAAGGATCGCTGGCCTGTGTGGAATTAGAAGGATCGCTGGCCTGTGTGGAATTAGAAGGATCGCTGGCCTGTGTGGAATTAGAAGGATCGCTGGTCTGTGTGGAATTAGAAGGATCGCTGGCCTGTGTGGAATTAGAAGGATCGCTGGCCTGTGTGGAATTAGAAGGATCGCTGGCCTGTGTGGAATTAGAAGGATCGCTGGCCTGTGTGGAATTAGAAGGATCACTGGTCTGTGTGGAATTAGAAGGATCGCTGGCCTGTGTGGAATTAGAAGGATCGCTGGCCTGTGTGGAATTAGCTGATCCTGGCTGGGCCAGTTACAATTGGAATCCAATTTTTTTCCAATTGCGCTGCTGTGAAGCGCCTTGGGACGTTTTCCTGTGTCAAAGGTGCTATATAAATGCAAGTTGTTTTTGTCATGAAAAGGAGGAAAAATATCATCGCGGGACCTTGTTCCTGCTATTCATTTATTTCTGCAGGGAAGTACATGTGTGTCGATGTCAAATGAGGAAGAATTTGATTCGACTATGTAACAACAATACAGTCAGAAAGCTCGCTGGTGCTCACAATCTAGCCTTATAAATGAAGAATAATCATTTGGGTGAGGGGATCTGATGACTGGATCTGTGGAATCTAAGCTTTTGAAGAGAGAATGTGTTTAAGTGTATAGTTGTTGGCCAGTTTTTGCACATTCCTTTTTTAATATTTTAAATACACGTCAAGAAAATACCACAGTCTTATTTTGCAGATAGCCTACGTAGATCTTTGTTCCATCAACCTTGTGGATATGAGATTAATCCACCATAAAAATACAATAGCATGCGGTAGTGTAGTCATGGATGTAATGGAACGGGTAGAATCATGTCATTAGTTGGTCATAAAAAGATGTAATACTCGTAAACCATATTTGATGTCTAAATTGCTTTTACAAAATAACATACTTGCAACCTGCATGTTCAGTTAAAGGGGATCTCTAATTGTGGGAGAAATGTAACCAATATACATCAGAACCATTACCATTAAAAGATCAAGTCCATTAACATTATTTTCAAGTATTTTTATTGAAAGATAAAAGTTCAAAACAATAAATTACATTTGAGAATCTTAATATTTTGCTACCAAGTTTTGTTCTTAAGTACATCAAATCAAGAATAAGAACTACCAGTACAATACATTAAAGTGAATCTTGCTGGAAAATATATTCAAAAGGAACATTATTTAAAGGGAGGATGAAGGCTTACACTCGATGTTAACTTGTCCTTTCTCATTACAGTTGCTAACTAATCTGTGCATTTCATATATTTTCTGTTTTTAAAAAAATATTTAAAGGTGTATTGTCATTGATTTGGGGGAGGTTTCGGGCACAATGGGGGAGAAATTCGGTATCGCCCCATTTGGGGCGCTATTATCGTCCGGGCACAAATTTTAGTGCTGGCGCTAATTATTGCCTCCGACTGCAAACTTGGCCTCTATTGCCCCTGGAGGTGATTTGAGCGCTAAATCAGGCGCTACACACCTGTCTTAAGGCGCAAACGTCGAGGAGCGAGGCGCTACCTCAGAGCGCTACCGAAGCTCAGGTGATGTCAGTTAGCAATGGAACACAGACACACTGGCGCCGGCCAGTTCTTAAAGGGGAGGGTCCATGTTGCTGTCCAGCCACACCCTGCTCATTGCAGCCTTGAATCTCGGCCTGGAGAGACCTGTAAAGCAATTGTGCTGGAACCACCAATGGATAGGCCCAGGGAAAGAGCTCAGCACTTCAGCGACCGGGCCAGTGGTTCTGGTTGGCGCTGTGGAGCGGCGACAGGCACTGCTCTACCCACAGAGTGGCATGAGGCCATTGCCCCATGAATACAGAAGAGTCTGGAGGGAGGTGGTTCAGTACGTCTCCTCGAGGAGCCTGGTGCCGAGGACCCACACCCAATGTCGTAAGAAGTTCAACGACCTCACTCGGGTGGTCAGGGTGAGTGGCTGCTTTTCAATACCTCTACATCCCTCCATCTCAACTTCACTCTGTGCCCAGAGGGTTTAAAAACCCCAAATTCTCAACACTCATCCAAGACCTATGGCCATCTCATAAAACACACACGTAGATTCCACAGCTAGCATACATTTAGGGCTATTCAACTATGGGAGTCACATCAGGTAAGCACATGGCTGCACGCTCACTCAGACGCCGTCCTTTTTCTTGCAGGCCAAGCTTTCTCATAACAGACGGGAGCAGCAATGAACGGGAGGAGGACCGGCTGACCTACACACCCTCAGCGATTTGGAGGCGTGCGTGCACAGGATCGTTGCCAGCCAGGTCATAGGTGCTGTGGCCGCTGGAGAGGTCGACCCCCTTGGGGACAGCAATGGTATGTTCATCAGCTTTCTCTCCTCGCTCGTTCCACTTGCCCTTCACAACACCAGTCTTTTACACTTTTAATCCAACTTACTAACTGTCTCCAGTCCTTGCTCCCTTACTGCCCCCCTGTCCTGCTGCTAAAGCCACTCTTGTACCTCCCTGCTTTCAGATAGTGAACCACCAGCTGACCAGCCTGTCCCTCAGCCTATCAGTGGCAGTGACACCCCAGGCGAGGAGGAAGAGGAAGCCGGAGCCTCACCGCCTGCGTCTCCCGAGGGAGCCCATTCCGACACTGGGACCACGCCTTCCCTGGAGGGGAGCAGGGGGGTTAGTGTCTGATGAGGGCGAAGCTCTGGGACCCAGTGGGCTGCAGCAACGCCATGGGGGTAGGGAAGCTCGGGGGCCAGCTCTCCGGAGGGCGAGTAGGCAAGCAAGTCCTGCTGCACAGGACTCGGATGAGGACCGCATCATCGCAGCCATGAATAGCCAGGCCTTGAGCATGCACACTGAGCTCATGGGTGCAATGGCAAGGGTGCCCGAAATCATGGATGGATTGGCTAGGGGTGCGGAGCAGTCTGCTGCAGCACAGGCCGACGCAACGCAACAGTTTAGTGCTGCAATTCAGTCATTGGCTGGTGCCATCCAGTCTCAGACTGCTCTCATGCAGTCTCAGGTTGATGTCACGCAAGCACTGACTGCTGCCATCCTTGATGGGTCGGCCACATTGCCCCGAGGCTCTCACGGTGCCGCAGCATGCAGCAATCTGTGCTTGAGCTGATTGCTCCAGATGCTGAGGTACTGCCCCATGGGAGTGCCAGTGTGTTGGTTGAGCAGGAAGGTGCTGTCCTCTCTCAGGATGACAGCATTCCCACCATTGGCACTTCCTCATTGCACTTGCCATGGCCTGCAACACAGCCAGTCCAGACTGCTGCCGCCCATGCAGAGTTGGTGCAGTCTGCAGCCGGGGCCTCCAGGACCAGAGCTGGTCGAGGGCGTTCTTCAAGGGCATCTGCAGTGTCTGGATCCAGCATTGAGCAGCCTTCAACCAGCCTTGCTGCAGCCACTGGGGCCACATTACGGAGGGGCAGTAGGGCGGAAGGGGGGGAAGTGCACAGGGGATGGAGATCACCCTCGAAGGGCAAACAGTAGGAGGTCTAAATAAATGGTGGGAATGTTTGTGGTAAAGGTCGAGGTTTGTGTGATTACTGTTTTGCCGTTTATCTCCATCTTGTGAGAACGAGTTCTGTTAGCTCATGATTTGTTGTGTTGTTTTCTAATTGTTTGTCCTGAATAAATGACACAAACAGAGTTTGTTAAAGAAAAAAGTTTTGTATTCAAAATTTACATTTTTGGCCTTTGGAATCATCCCACTTTTGCCGGCAATAGCGGGTGCGGGTTGCTTTCCATGATGTTGTTCTTCATGCCAGAAGCCATCTTCTGAGTAGGGGCCTAGCAGCGACTTCTTATCAGCCATTCACGGGCGGCCCTTGCACTGGCAACATTGTGCGCCTCCCTCCCATGTTGGTGCTGCTGCTGATCCTCATCCTCCTCCTCTTCCTCTTCCTCTTCCTCCTCCTCTTCTTCCTCCTCCTCCTTCTCCTCCTCCTCAGGTGGTGCACCAATCCCTGGTGACATTGATTGGGTCCTCAGGATTGCCAGGTTGTGAAGCATGCAGCACACAACTATGCACAGGGAGACTCACTCAGGAGAGTACTGCAGAGCTCCTCCTGAGTGGTCCAGACAGCGGAACCGTTGCTTCAGCACGCCGATTGTCTGCTCAATTATGTTCCTGGTGGCGATATGGCTCTCATTATACCGCAGCTCAGCAGGGGTGTTGGGGTTATGGAACGGTGTCATCAGCCAGATGCAGAGTGGGTAACCCTTGTGCCCGAGGAGCCATCCACTTGGGTGATGCGGTGCCTGGAAAAGGTCTGGCAGACCAGTCTGGCGCAGGATGAAAGCATCGTGGCTGCTGACGGGATAGCAGGCATTGACTGCGAGTATGAGCTGTGTGTGGTCACAGACCAACTGCACGTTTAAGGAGTGGAACCCTATAGTAATATGGGATGTTATGATTAAGGTTATCCACCAGGTGGTGCTGTAGCCAATGCTGCTGCTAAGGTCAGAGGTTTGCTTCCTGTTAAGGTCAGAGGTTTGTTTCCTGTATAGGTCAGTGTTATATCCGTGTATCTTAATGTGTTGTGTCCTTCAATAATCAGACTGCAGGGAACGATTCAACAGGTGTTTACTGAATGAGGGTTACTCTAGAACTAAGTGTACAGGTCACTACTCAGGGTTTATATACAGGTGTGGTCACTGCCGGTACTACAGTATACAGGAGCTGTAAAAAGTAGT
This sequence comes from Somniosus microcephalus, assembly GCF_052327205.1. Lineage (NCBI taxonomy): Eukaryota > Metazoa > Chordata > Chondrichthyes > Squaliformes > Somniosidae > Somniosus > Somniosus microcephalus. Next base: position 242,145,324 of record NC_140989.1, on the reverse strand, counting down.
TCTCTCCCTTAAGGTATATATACATTACATACATTACAATTCCTCCCCTTTTAGATTAACAGTACCATAATACTCATTTAACAATTAACATTTTTAATATACAATGTTATATGAAAAATAATCCATTCATATATTCAGTCTCTGGGGAGGCTTCCTGATTCTTTCTGGATAACGCCTTTCCCGAGTGTCTCGCTCTTGGTGCGGTGGCGATTCTAGCACCCTGTCGTCAGTTGATTCATCAGCTTCCAATGCTATTGTTTCTGAGGTAGATGCGACCTGTACGTCGGGTTCCTCACCAGGTACGTATGGCCGAGACATGGGGTTGACTCATTCCTGTGACTCTAGGATCTGGTCAGCATGGCGTCTCACAATGTTCTCCCCAACATCCACTGTGTACATTAGTGGCCCCTGCCGTGTGCATATCGTTCCTGGTTGCCATTTCTCTGTTCGGTAGTCGTGGGCCAAGACTGGTTGCCCTACATTGAAGCTCCTTGTCGGCTTCTCATTGATGTGCTGGAATTGCTTACTCTCAACATCTCTTCGTACATTTGGTCTGAGCAAATCCAGACGAGATCTCAACCTTCGGTTAAAGAACATCATGGCCGGGGCCTGGTTGGTGACTGCATGTGTCGCATTTCTGTAGGCTAACAGGAAATTGTCCACCTTATGCTGCAGTGGAATGTCGTCATCGCACATGGCCTTTACTGCTTTTTTAAAGGTTTGTACGAACCTCTCAGCCAATCCATTTGTGGCTGGATGATACGGGGCGGATGTGTAATGCCGTACCCCATTCCTTTTCATAAATCTTCGAAACTCTTCGGACACAAACTGTGGTCCGTTATCAGAGCAAATCTGCTCTGGCAAGCTGTACCTGGCAAAAATGGTCTGTAGGACTGCAATAGTTTTCTCCGTGGTGGTGGAAGACATTTTGATCACCTCAGGCCATTTCGAGTGCGCATCCACGGCTATAAAAAACATTGAGTCCATGAACGGACCAGCAAAATCAATATGCACCCGTTGCCATGGAGATGAGGACCACTCCCATGGGTGTAGAGGGGCATGTGGCGGTGCATTTTGGACCTTCTGGCATCCTGAGCAGCTCTTTGTCAGGTCCTCGATTTGCTGATCGATCCCCGGCCACCACACATAAGCCCTAGCAAGGCTTTTCATTTTCACCCCTCCCAGATGACCTTCGTGAAGCTCATTGAGCACTCTCTCCCTTAACTTGAGTGGAATTACCACTCAGTATCCACACATCAAGGTCCCCTGGCATACTGACAGCTGTTCTCTTCTGGATGAGAATGCTGGCAACAGTGAGTCGCCATGTGCTGGCCATCCCTTCACCGTCAAATCATATACCCGAGAGAGTGTCGGGTCATTTCGGGTCTCCTTCTCTATACCAGCGTTAGTTACTGGCAAGCATTCAATTATAGTCGAATGGAATATTTCGACAGGATCCACTGCTGGTGCTTCCTCCGCAGTAGGCAGTGGCAGGCGTGATAGCCCATCAGCGTTTCCATGCTGTTTCGTGCCCTTATACTCGATTTCATATTGGTGCGCCCCTAGAAAAAGGGACCATCTTTGTAGCCGTTGCGCAGTCATCACCGGAACGCCCTTCTTTGGATTAAAGATGGAGACAAGTGGTTGGTGGTCAGTCAGCAAGGTGAACTTCTGCCCGTGCAGATAGTGATTGAACTTTTTCACTCCCCACACTAGGCTGAGGGCCTCCCTGTCAATCTGGGCGTAGTTACGCTCGGCTGAGGTTAGTGACCGAGATGCAAAGGTTACTGGCCTCTCCGAGCCGTCCGGGAATTTGTGCGACAGCACCGCTCCAATGCCATAGGGTGATGCATCACACGCCAACCGAATTGATAGTGCTGGGTTGAAATGAGCCAACACCTCTTTTGATGTGATCAATGCTTTGCTCTTCTGGAAAGCTCGTTTACATTCGCCACTCCACTTCCATGGTATCCCCGTTTGCAGTAGGGTGTTCAGTGGGTGTAGTATGGTAGACAAATTCGGCAAGAACTTATGGTAGTAGTTCACCAGCCCGAGGAACGACCTCAGTTGTGACACATTTTCCGGTGCTGGAGCCTTGACTACTGCCTCAATCTTTTCAGGGGGCTTATGTAACCCCTCTTTATCAATAACGTGGCCACAATACGAGATCTGCTTCTGGAAAAACTCGCATTTGTGGCGATTAGCTCGGAGCCCATATTCCTTCAATCTAGTGAGCACCTGCTCCAGGTTGGCGAGGTGCTCACTGTCATTTTCGCCCGTGACCAGGATGTCGTCCAAATAACACTGGGTCCCTGGAATCCCTTGCAGGACTTGTTCCATTGCCCTTTGCCAAATAGCCAGAGCTGATGCTACCCCGAACACCAGCCGGTTGTATTGGTAGAGACCTTTATGAGTGTTGATCGTGAGGTACTGTTTCGAGGCTTCTTCTACCTCCATTTGCAGGTACGCCTGGGCCAGATCAATCTTAGTGAAGCGTTTCCCTCCAGATAGCGAGGCGAAAATATCTTCAATCCGCGGAAGCGGATATTGTACAGTATGAAGGACTGCGTTCACTGTCACCTTAAAGTCCCCACAGATGCGAACCTTCTTTGGTTCCCCAGGCGTATTACTCAATGACCTCTTCATTACAGGAATGATGGGTGTAGCCCACTCGCTCCAGTCCACTTTGGACAGTACTCCTGAACGTTCCAAACCTTCCAGCTCTGCTTCGACGGCTGGGCGGATCGCATAAGGTACCGGTCTGGCCTTAAAAAACTTTGGGCTTGCATTTTCCTCTATTTTGATCGTCGCTGTTATGCCTTTTATTTTTCCGAGTCCCTGCTGGAACACTTCTTGTGCATCAGTTAACATTTTTGACAGTCGTCCAGGTGTGACGCCGTCATCCTTTTTGGCATCTACAGTCAGTGCTTGTATGGAATGCCAATCTAGCTGTATCTTCCGGATCCATTCACGTCCTAGTAGTGGTGGTCCTCCATCTGGCAATACATATAGGTCCATTTTTGGTGTTTCCTTGCCGTTATATATAACGTTCACCCTTATTTTTCCTTTGGGTAGACTTTTTGCCCCGTGTACGTCTTCAAGACAATCTTTGTATCTCTCAAGGGTATATGTGAGAATAGCCGCTTGTAGTCCCTTCGGTTTATGACTGCTGGGCTGATCCTGTGTCCAATTCCATTTTCACTTGGACTCCTGCTATCTTGAGCGTGACCCAGATAGTTTGGTGATCCTTCGTTTTGATCACATTATGTAGTTTCAGACAACCCAGCTCCTTGCTTCCGGAGTCTGTATCACTTTTCTGTTCGTCTGACCTACTCTCTGTCACCTTATGTACCTTCTTGTACTTCTCCTGTGGAGATTTCTTGCTGCTGGTTTTCTCTCCCGACCTGCAGACTCCTACTTTTCCACACTGTCTGCACACTTTATCCTTGAACCAGCAATCATTATGGTTGTGTGTTGTTCTGCCGCAGCGATAGCACTTCACTGTTCCGTATGACATTTCATTTGTGCCATATTCTTGTGGTCTCCGTTGTATCTCTGCAGCGCCCGTGCTGCTGCTTTGTGTGACACTGCAATGCTGAAAGCCTGGTCCAGCGTAAGATCCTTTTCTGATAGAAGCCGTTTCTGGGTTCCTTCACTTTGAAGCCCACACACAAACTTGTCCCTTAAAGTATCTGCTAGTCCCGTTCCAAACTGGTAGTGTTTCGATAGCTTGCGCAGTTCCGTTAAATACTCAGCATTGCTTTCATCTTTATGCTGGTTCCTTTTGTGAAACTTAAATCTTTCTGCTATCAGCAGCGGTGTGGGGTTCAAGTGGTCCTGTAGGATTGACACTATGTTTTCAAAATCCTTTTCTACTGACTTCTCTGGGGTTACTAGGTTTCGTAGTAAGCCATACATTTTTGCACCCATTGAATTCAACAATACCAGCGCTTTCTTGTCATCTGGCACTTCATTCGCCTTGCAGTATACTTCTATGCGTTCGACATATGTCGTCCAATCTTCGACTTCATTGTCGAACGCTGTGATACTGCCACTCTTCGGCATTTTTGGGTGTGGTTAGACTGGCTTAAAATGGCACCTCCCGCGCTGCTGCCAACGCCGCTCTCGGCGGTCCTTGTGGCAAATGGCGACGCCCTGTGGCTTTCATGCGCTGCTCCTGTGCTGCTGCCAATGCCGTTCTCTGCGGTCCTCGTGGCAATGGCAGCGCCTTGCGTTTTCCTGCGCGCCTCTCTCCCCTGTTGACGCTGCTCGGCCCTTGACCACCGGCTGCACTCTGCTCTCTCTTGCCTCTCTCCCCCGTTGACGCCGCTCGGTCCTGAACACCGGCTGCGCTCTGCTCTCTGTCGTCTCTCTCCCCATTGATGCCGCTCGGTCCTGAACACCGGCTGCGCCCTGTGCGCTCTGCCCTCTCTCTCTCCCCCGTCGATGCTGCTCGGCCTTTTTCTGTGTTCGGTCGGGCTCTAGCCGCAGCTGTCCGGGAAGGGTCTGCGCAGTACCTGTTGCCAGCCCATTTCGCTGTACCACCATGACTGGAAAGCCAAGCCTGGCTCTCGACAGCCTCCCCTGCGATTCTCAAATCTCTGCTGGATGACTGGGCAGTTGCCCGTGGTCGACGCCTGTGCTTCTGGACTCGACCTCCTTCCACTGTTCTCCAGGAGCGAATCCCTTGGAGGTGATGCAGAGTTGCAGGTAGGTTCGAATCTACGTCGTCGACAATGTTATATCCGTGTATTTTAATGTTGTGTCCTTCAATAATCAGACTGCAGGGAACGATTCAACAGGTGTTTACTGAATGAGGGTTAATCTAGAACTAACTGTACAGATCACTACTCAGGGTTTATATACAGGTGTGGTCACTGCCGATATTAAAGTATACAGGAGCTGTAAAAAGTAGTTCTCTCCCTTAAGGTATATATACATTACATACATTACAGTCAGCACAAGGTGGAATGCCAGGATGCTGATGCAGGCTGCCTGTAAATGTGTTTCCCAGTTGTTAATAAAGTACTTGCGTTAATTCTACGATATCGCCTCTTTGAGTCCTTGTTCCACTTAATGGATTTATCACATTTGACGACGAGACAACTAAAGGACCCTGCATAAAGAAGAAAAGTCTGCCGGGACGTTTAAACAACAAAATCACGAGCTAAAGTTAGCTACAAGCTGGAAGAGAGCATGGCTGCCACGGTAGGAACAGTTTCCGCTTTTAATATTCAAGGACAAAGCTGGGAAGAATACTGTGAAGTGTTGGGTTATTTTTTTGAAGCAAATGAAATAAATGATGCTGGAAAAAGGAAAGCCATTCTGCTTAGTTCAGTGGGAAGCCAAACCTACAGTTTGATGAAGAATCTGCTCAGTCCTGAAAAGCCTGGAGACAAATCATTTGTTGAATTAGTGGCCTTGCTAAAAGAACATTTCAACCCTAAGCCTAGTGAGATTGTACAGTGGTTCAAGTTTAATTCAAGGAACAGGAACGAGGAAGAGAGCATAATGGACTATGTAGCGGTGTTGCATAAATTAGCACAAGATTGCAATTATGGGAACAACCTGAAGGAAATGCTGAGAGATAGGCTAGTTTGCGGAATTATGGACAGCCGAATGCAGCGTAGATTATTATCTGAGACTGGGCTTACTTATGAAAAAGCATTGTAACTTGCTCAAGCCATAGGGACAGCGAACCGAGATGTAAAAGAAATACAGGGTTCAGACAGGGCTAATGCTACGCAAGTTGCAGGTCAGGTTGTTGTGCACAAGTTGAACATGCGTCAGAAACCACAACGTGAGCATGTGAAGGCATGTTATAGATGCAAGGGCGATCACCTGGCGAGTGAATGCCAGTTTCTGGAGGAAAAGTGCGACAAGTGTGGGAAACAAGGACACATAAAACGAGCTTGCAGGGTGAAATCACCTGTGGAGGAATCCAAACCAAAAGGGGGAGGACAGCAAAACCAAGGGAGAGAAGTGAAAAAACATGGAGCACACCACATCAGTGGGGAAGCTGAGGAAGAAGAGGACATGTTCATAATGTATAGCATGTTAGAGAACATTCCAAAAGTGGCTCCTATCACATTGCAACTGACAGTAAATGACTCTAAGATGAACTTTGAAGTGGATACAGGGTGCGGCATGACCATAATGAACAAGGCAGAGTACTCAAAATTGTGGAACTGTGCAAAAGTTCCAGAGTTAAAGCCTTGCTCCCTGCATCTTAAAACATATACAGGTGAACGAGTAGCGACATTAGGTACAGCTAAGGTAACTGTGCAACACAGGGACACAGTGGAACAGCTACCTGTAGTTACAGTATCAGGTACCGGACCAAACCTGTTAGGTCGGGGCTGGATAAAAGAACTTAAATTAGACTGGGGAGCAGTACATCAAATAGATGCGGGCAAACAGTTGACTTTGCAAGAAGTGTTGAGTGAACATGAGAATGTGTTCAAGGAGGAACTTGGCATATTTAATGGCCCCCCAGCTAAGATTTATGTAGACAAGGAGGCACCGCCAAGGTTTTTTAAACAACGACCTGTGCCTTATGCCATGAAGCCAAAGGTAGAGGCTGAGCTTGACCGTCTATTGAGAGAGAACATACTGGAGCCAGTGAAATGTTCGGAATGGGCAGCTCCCATAGTACCTGTTTTAAAACCGGACAATTCGGTAAGACTCTGTGGAGACTATAAATTGACAGTCAATCGGGTGTCCAAACTAGAGCAGTATCCTATTCCCAAAACAGAGGATCTTTTTGCAAACCTGGCTGGAGGAAAGAAATTCACAAAGTTGGAGATGAGTCATGCCTACTTGCAGATTACACTGGATGACGAATCAAAGGAGTATGTCACCATAAATACACACAAGGGCTTGTTTACATATAACCGCTTACCGTTTGGTGCCTCATCTAGTCCAGCTATCTTCCAGAGGACAATCGAAGGTGTACTGCAAGGGATTCCACATGTTTCCATCTATCTGGATGACAGTCTAGTGACGGGAAAAACCGACCAGGAGCGTCTGAGCACTCTGAGAGAGGTACTACAGAGATTGGAGAGGGCAGGGTTCCGGCTCAAGAGGAGTGTGGTAAACCACTTTTATCGTTCACTATCGTTACACTATGGTTATCACTGTTATATCGTTACACTATGGTTATCACTGTTTACACTGTTGTATCACTACACGAGGTCGCCTCTTGTCACGCTGTTATACCTGGGCTGACCACTGCTGACTCCGCCCATGGCTCCACCTACTTGCCCAGGTATAAAGGTGGTCGACGGGCTGGTATTCCTCCTTGTTGGATCCGATCACCCACGAGGGTGGGCTCTGTTATTTAGCCAATAAAAACCTATAGTTACTTTCTTAACTCGTCGCTTTTCATTGGATGAATTGATAGGTATATCAAGGAGTAAATGCACTTTCCTGGAGAATGAGGCAGTGTTCCTGGGACACAGAGTGGATGCCACCGGGCTCCATCCACTCAAGGAGAAGGTACAAGCACTGCAGGCACCCCTGCTCCTACAAATGTGGCTGAGTTAAAAGCTTACCTGGGACTGTTGAACTATTATAACAGGTTTTTACCAAACTTGTCAACAGTGTTAGCACCTCTTCACAAACTACTGCGCAAGGAGACACAGTGGCAGTGGGGAGAGGAGCAGGGGGTTTCATTTGAACAGTCCAAGAAACTGATGCTGTCGTCGGATGTGCTGGTTCACTACAATGAAGAGAAAGACATCATTCTCTCTTGTGATGCTTCACCTTACGGGGTGGGGGCAGTTCTTTCACACTGCGTGGATGATGGAACTGAAAGACCAATAGGGTTTATGTCCCGAACTCTAACACCAGCGGAAAAAAACTATTCCCAGTTAGACAAAGAGGGGTTAGCAGTAATGTTTGGGTTACAGAGGTTCCACAAGTACATATATGGCAGGAAGTTCACCATATGCACTGATCATAAACCTCTTCTCTTTCTTTTCAATGAAATGAAAGCAGTTCCACAGATGGTGTCACCCCGGATCCAGAGGTGGGCCGTGACGTTGAGGGCATATGAGTATGTCATCATCTACAAGGCGGGCAAGTACCATGGGAACGCAGATGCCTTGAGCCGTTTTCCACTGCCAGGCACACCGATCCGTGCAGCACCAGAGGACAGAGTGTTGATGTTGGAGGACACTGACATGGCACTTGTGACTGCAGAGCAATAAGAACATGGACAGGTAAAGATCCAGTACTGTCTAGAGTTCGAGAATATGTGGTGAGGGGATGGCCACAGCATCCGGAAGGGGCTGACTTCTCACCCTACAGTGTCAGAAAAACAGAGCTGAGTGTGCAGGATGGTTGCGTGTTATGGGGAGCACAAGTGATTATTCCACAGCCAGCATGACAGTCGATCCTAGAGCAACTACATCAGTGTCATCCTGGGGTCTCGCGTATGAAAGCCTTGGCTAGGAGTTACTTGTGGTGGCCAAAGCTAGATGAGGAGATAGAAAATCTAGTCAAGGCATGCAGCACTTGTCAGGAACACCGGAAGGCACCAGCACTGGCTCCTCTCCACCCCTGGGAGTGGCCGGATAAACCATGGAGAAGATTGCACTTGGATTATGCGGGTCCATTCATGGGGAAGATGTTCCTCATAATCATTGATGCACATTCCAAATGGATGGATGTTTATCCTGTAAATTCTGCTTCCGCCACTACTACTATAGACTGCCTGCGTCAGAGCTTCAGTAATCAAGGGCTACCGGAGATCGTGGTAAGTGACAATGCCACTTGTTTTGTGAGTGCAGAGACAAAAGAGTTCTTCAGAAAAAATGGCATAGTGCAGGTGACCTCGGCTCCATATCATCCGTCCTCAAATGGACTTGCGGAGAGAGCCGTACAAACATTTAAAGAGATGAAGAAAAAAAGTGCAGAAGGGAGTTCAGCAGCCAAAGTGTCACAGGTTCTTTTCAGCTACAGAATAACACCTCAATCCACCACAGGACTCTCTCCTGCTGAGATGTTATTAGGTCGTAGACTACGCTCCACTCTTGACCTTGTCCACCCAGACCTAAAAAGGAAAATAGAAAACAGACAAAACAAACAAAAGGAGAACCATGACAAAAGAACAAAGAGCCGAAGTTTTGGAGAAGGAGATGCAGTCCTTACCAGGAATTTCAGTTATGGACCAAAGTGGATTCCTGGCTTCATCGACTCAATGACAGGTCCAGTATCGTACAAGGTCATGTTGGGAGATGGTAGGGTAGTACGCAGATATTTAGATCAGATACTTCCCAGACAAGGGGAAATTGAAATGGAGGTTCCAGATGCAATGACTGAAGACAGGGTTGCCCCCAGTTATCCAAGTGCATCTGTGGTGCCACCACCAGGGACAGAGACAATTCCACAGGAACCTATTCGTCAAGAGGAAACCATTGTTGCAGAGTCAGATACTCTGAGCACTGCTCAGGAGCAGCTGGTGGCTTCACCACAAACAATCAGGGACTTTACTGTTAGACGTTCACAAAGGACTCGCAAGCCACTAGAGAGATTGATACTGAACTGTTAGATTCATCAAGTATGGAACATGATGAATGGAGACTCCATATGTAACCCTCAGGAATGGTTGTTGGTTAAGAAATTCATACTGAAATCTTAAGGGGGGAGGGATATAGTAATCTGGGATGTTATGATTAAGGTTATCCACCAGGTGGTGCTGTAGCCAATTCTGCTGCTAAGGTCAGAGGCTTGATTCCTGTTAAGGTCAGAGGTTTGCTTCCTGTATAGGTCAGCACAAGGTGGAATGCCAGGATGCTGATGCAGGCTGTCTGTAAATGTGTTTCCCAGTTGTTAATAAAGTACTCGTGTTAATTCTACAATATCGCCTCTTTGAGTCCTTGTTCCACTTAATAGATTTATCACAAACCCCTTGCGGTTTCGGAATACCTCTGCATTTTCATGCGATGCCCGATAAATAGAAACATAGAAACATAGAAGATAGCAGCAGGAGTAGGCCATTCGGCCCCTCGAGCCTGCTCCGCCATTCAATGCGATCATTGCTGATCATCCAAATTCAGTACCCTGTCCCTGCTTGCTCCCCATACCCCTTGATCCCTTTAGCCTTAAGAAATATATCCAACTCCTTCTTGAATATATTTAATGAATTGGCCTCTACTGCCTTCTGTGGTAGAGAATTCCACAGGTTCACCACTCTCTGGGTGAAGAAATTCCTCCTCATTTCTGTCCTAAATGGCTTACCCCTTATCCTTAGACTGTGACCCCTGGTTCTGGACTCCCCGACCATCGGGAACATCCTTCCTGCATCTAGTCTGTCCAGTCCTGTCAGAATTTTATAAGTTTCAATGAGATCCCCTCTCATTCTTCTAAACTCCAGCAAGTATATGCCCAATCGACCCAATCTCTCCTCATACGTCATTCCTGCCATCCCAGGTATCAGCCTGGTGAATCTTCGCTGAACTCCTTCCATGGCAAGAACATCCTTCCTCAGGTAAGGCGACCAAAACTGCACACAATACTCAAGATGTGGTCTCACCAAGGCCCTGTACAACTGCAGCAAGACATCCTTGTTCCTGTACTCAAACCCTCTCGCTACGAAGGCCAACATACCATTTGCCTTCTTAACCGCCTGCTGCAACTGCATGCTTACCTTCAGAGACTGGTGCACAAGGACACCCAGGTCTCGTTGCACTTCCCCTTCTCCCAATCTATTGCCATTCAGATAAGAATCTGCCTTCCTGTTTTTGCCACCAAAGTGGATAACCTCGCATTTATCCACGTTATATTGCATCTGCCATGCTTCTGCTCAATCACCCAACCTGTCCAAATCATCCTGGAGTTTCTCGGCATCCTCCTCACAGCACACACGCCCACCCAGCTTTGTGTCGTCTGCAAACTTGGAGATATTACATCTAGTTCCCTTGTCTAGATCATTAATATATATTGTGAATAGCTGGGGTCCAAGGACCGATCCCTGCGGTACCCCACTAGTCACTGCCTGCCACTCGGAAAAAGACCCGTTTATTCCAACTCTTTGCTTTCTGTCTGCGCTCCTCCAGCCCCTTTCCGACTGCAAAACGTTCCCCTCTACCTATCGTTGCTAGCGGCAGGCAGAAAGGCAGGGGGCGCAACTCAATATCCGGTCCGGGACGCTACCGGGGCGTTGCACGCTCGGCTGACGTCACGATCTGCGGGCGCAGGAGATTGTGGCGGTAGTGTTTAACTCCGCCGCAAAATGTCTGGTCAATTTCGCGAGCGGCGCTAACATCGCCACGCTCGTGCGCTAACTTCCTAGCGCCCCCGTTAGCACACCCGCTAAGCAACCGAATTTTCCCCCCAGTATGTTTCCCTGATGGACATGTACAGCATGCTTTCATTTGTTAGCCACCAATGTAATGTTACACTGGCGTGATGCAATACATTTTATAACACAGAATTTTGCAATACATTTTTAAATCTTAGCTGTCATGGATAATGTATTAGTTGACCTTCCTGTGATGTTGCACATGGAAAGCAAAGACCAAGGCTTGGATTTTCCTCTTCGGGCTGAAATTTGGAGGGTTAATATTTCTGCCCACCCCTCGTGATAGAAGCATAGGAACAGGTGTAGGCCATTCAGCCCCTCGAGCCGGTCCGCCATTCAATTAGATTATGGCTGACCTGTATCTTAATTCCATCTATCCGCCTTGGTTCGGCAACCTTTACTACTCTTGCCTAACAAAAATCTATCAATCTTGGTGTCGAACCAGATGAGGTGTCCACCCAAGCCCAGACCCATTTTCCTGAGTTGCAGCTCATTAGACATGCACAGCGGGCTCCAGGCGGGATTCCCGCCATCAAGAGGGAGCTCACTGGTTTCAGCCAGGAAACTCAGCGGTACTGCAAGAGTGACTCTACTGCAGCACTCAAAAGATAAAGCAAGGGACTTAAAGGCTCGAAGTGCTGAATGGCCGACTCCTGCTCCTATTTCTTATGTTCTTAAGATTGGAACAAGGTCTGCCACTGAAGGCCTCAGCCACAACTAAGGCCTTCAGCAGGTAAGTCTCTGGGGCCATCTGGAGGGAGGGGAATGCATCACAAGACCCTCTCCTTCTATTTGGGTATTTACCCCTACTTCTTGGGGCCTACTGCCACCTTCAACATGGTGGTCCTAGGAAGGGGCATAAAGTGTGACAGAGAGAAGGTAAACCTGCCTGGACCCCCAGACCCCACCACTCCACAGACATCTACATGCAGCGGGCGGGGAAGGGGCGGGCAGTGGCAGTCCTGGCCAGAGCCCACTGTGCATGTCTAATGAATTCCAACTCAGGACAGGGAGGAGCAGGCAGAAGTCACTCCCGCCAAAACTCTGCCCTGAAGAGGAAAATCCAGGCCTTGGTCTTTACTCCCCATGTGCAACCTCACAGGGAAATCGCAGAAGAGAATTCCACCCCCGCCAGCCTCACATGTAGTCTTCAAGTGACAGGGTGTTAGAGATGGGGAGGGGGGGGAAGTGGAAGTTGGACCTATCCATCTCAGATTTAAATTTAACAATTGATCAAGCAGCAATTGCCATTTGCGGAACAGAGTTCCAAACTTTGCCACACTTTTCGTGTAGACGTGTTTCCTAACGTCACTAATGAAAGGTCTGGCTCTAACTTTTAGACTATGTCCCCAAGTCCTAGGCTCCCCAACCAACGGTATTAGTTTCTCTCTATCTACCCCATCAATTCCCCTTAATATCTTGAAAACCTTGATCAAATCACCCCTTGTCTTTTTCCGAGTGGCAGGCAGTGACTAGTGGGGTACCGCAGGGATCGGTCCTTGGACCCCAGCTACTCACAATATATATTAATGATCTAGACAAGGGAACTAGATGTAATATCTCCAAGTTTGCAGACGACACAAAGCTGGGTGGGCGTGTGTGCTGTGAGGAGGATACCGAGAAACTCCAGGATGATTTAGACAGGTTGGGTGATTGGGCAGAAACATGGCAGATGCAATATAACGTGGATAAATGTGAGGTTATCCACTTTGCTGTCAAAAACAGGAAGGCAGATTATTATCTGAATGGCAATAGATTGGGAGAAGGGGTAGTGCAACGAGACCTGGGTGTCCTTGTGCACCAGTCGCTGAAGGTAAGCATGCAGGTGCAGCAGGTGGTTAAGAAGGCAAATGGTATGTTGGCCTTCGTAGCGAGAGGGTTTGAGTACAGGAACAAGGATGTCTTGCTGCAGTTGTACAGGGCCTTGGTGAGACCACATCTTGAGTATTGTGTGCAGTTTTGGTCACCTTATCTGAGGAAGGATGTTCTTGCCATGGAGGAAGTTCAGCGAAGATTCACCAGGCTGATACCTGGGATGGCAGGAATGACGTATGAGGAGAGATTGGGTCGATTGGGCTTATACTCGCTGGAGTTTAGAAGAATGAGAGGGGATCTCATTGAAACTTATAAAATTCTGACAGGACTGGACAGACTAGATACAGGAAGGATGTTTCCGATGGTCGGGGAGTCCAGAACCAGGGGTCACAGTCTAAGGATAAGGGGTAAGCCATTTAGGACAGAAATGAGGAGGAATATCTTCACCCAGAGAGTGGTGAACCTATGGAATTCTCTACCACAGAAGGCAGTAGAGGCCAATTCATTAAATATATGCAAGAAGGAGTTGGATATATTTCCTAAGGCTAAAGGGATCAAGGGATATGGGGAGAAAGCAGGGACAGGGTACTGAATTTGGATGATCAGCCATGATCGCATTGAATGGCGGAGCAGGCTCGAGGGGCCAAATGGCCTACTCCTGCTCCTATCTTCTATGTTTCCATGTTTCTATGTTAACCTTCTAAATGGCAGGGAATAATTTGTGTAATCTCTCCTCGTAATCTAACTCTTGAGGGGGGAAAATTGGGGCGCTAACTTCGCCGGGGCGCTACTATTAGCGCCCCCACGGCCGAAATTCATCGATAGCGCCCCAAGAGGGAAGTGAGATGCTACTGGAAGTGCCCCGCCTCCCTCTTGGGGCACTGCGAGGGAATATCGCTGCAGAGCCACACGCTGCAGCATGTCGCTGCAGGCCTTCCTCCCTTTCTTAAAGGGGAGGGGCATTGCGCTGCGCGCCCCAGGGCCCAGCTGGGCCACCAGGGATCAGAGTGCCATCAAAAGGTCCCGGCACTCAAGAGAAGGGCCGGGCTCACAGAGCGCGTTCGGCATACCGTGAGGGTGCTGAAGAGGAGCCGGGGATGACAATGGGGGCAGGTGCTGGCCGCCCGGCACCTCGCATTTAATTAGCGCCGCCCCGGCTGCAGGTAGATCTCCCCCTGACCCCGTCGGACATAGTGTCCGGCGGTAAATCAGGGGGCAGTACCGAAGATCGCCGGGGCGAGAGAGGGGCGCTACGCACGGCGATGACACCTACACCGCGGGGCGCTAATGGTTACCGCCGCCGCTATCCTCCCGCTGAATTTTGCGGGAGACGTTGGTGTCGCCACGCCTGGGTGCTAGTTGCTTTGCGCCCCGTTCGTGCCCTCGGGAGGCGCAAAGCAACCGAATTTCTCGGCAGGTGCGCCGCGCCCTGACCAGTAGCACTCTGGACTGCTGCGCCGCCGGCAATTACATCATCGTCGAGCGACGCGACCTCTTAGCGCCCTGCCTTGGCCCCTTAGCGCCCCGCGGCCGAAATTCTGCTGTGCCCTGTGGGTGATGTCAGCGAGAGCCTTGCGGGTTATGAGCCAGGCCGCACACCACTGGCAGCGTGCGAATTAAAGGGGTGGTCCAGCTACGCCTCGCGTCGACATTTAAAATTTTGGCCGACCTTCAGGTTAGCCCCTCTTGGCGCCCCTTGGCTTTGCCCTTGGCTGCCATCGCATCGTTGAGCACCACGTCTCGGTGCCAGGCCGCGGCCATGGCACCACGCCACCCTGGTAGGCTAGTGGAGGCTGTCAAACGGTCTGCACAGTGCATAGCGTCCCTCCCCTTTAACGGAAGGGGAGGGGCGATGAAACGTGGCAGTGCTACGAGGAGCAGCGATTTGCGCCCCACTCCTGAGATAGCGCTTTGCTCCTCGCCGGGGCGGTAAGCCCAATATAGCAGCCGGGGCGGTACTCCTGACCCGGGCACGAAATGTGAGGTGCTAATTCGGTTACCTCCCCCTAAATGTATCTGAGGGACATTGTAGAATTAACTCAATATTTGAAAGGTTTAGCAACACAATAGTATTCACTAAGATTAATAAACATATTTTAATTAATTATCACATGCCAGGGCAGAATATGCAACTGATTTTTAACATGTGCAAAGTATTAGCATTCATAACTTAGTGGGAGCGTGCATTACAGTGGGTCTAAGCTCAAAGCTGATACAAACTTGGCTTGTGAGACAGACAAGAGCTTGTGGCCAAATGCTTGGGATGTTTCACACTCAATAAAATGGTTATAAAATACTGGATAAGGAGTCCCAACTGGAGAAAAGTAGATTAATCTCATTTGAGAGGCCCATGTGCTCCTTGTCCAATTACAGTATCAGGAATCCATTATGGGCTTCCAGCATTCATGATGTAGAATGTTCTGACCCTGGACATTTCTGAACGTGCTAAGGACATCTCATGGTTGTCAGTTCATAGGCTGTTGCAACACAGAGACAGGCCATTTGGCTCATCAAGTCTGTGCTGTTATTTTTCTCCGCATGAGCCACCTATTCCAGCCCCACTCTCTTCCCATACCCTCTATCAAGCAGCTATTTAATTCTCTTTTAAAATAATTTATGGATTCTGCTTCAACAGCAGGAGTTAGAGGCTAAAGTAGAACAAATGCATTAAAGCAATCCTTAGCTCATTTTAACCGGAGATAAGCACCCGCCACCTAAAGCTATGTCTCTGGCTCTGCAAAGAATTATAAGATTCAAACCATTTATATGGCATTATCAGCCCTTCTAGTCAATCTTAAAACCTATATCCATCACAATAAAAATTTGAAAGAATGAGACCTTTTCTGCGCTGGTACATTCCAACCATCTTTTCACCATCTTCCTGGATTTTTGATAGAAGTCTTTTTTTAGAAATATGTTCTACACCTCCGAAATATGACTACCTTTAAATGATGGGCAGGATCTAACCAGGAAAAGTGACCTGACATTTATCTCTTCGATGTGTGCCGATTAGGCCCGAGGACCCATTTCCATGGATCCTTGGGCCACTCTGATCAGGCCTGAGAATAGGCACAGACCAAAATCTAACCCAGTGAGTTCAAATCCAGATTTAACCAAGATTACTTTGATCAATAACTTTCCAGAAAAGCTTTACAGAACCCATTAGGTTATGCAAGAATAATTGATATTTCAACTCCCCTGTAATTACCATTAGGAGCATTTCCCCCATTCACATTCTGACGAGCCCTTCCACTGTTTCACCAGCTTCATTAATTTAGCGCCGCACTGCATCATAAACAGTGAAGTCCATAATAGCACCCTTAATAATTCCATTAATAGCCCACTGATGTTAACAATAAGTGAAGTATTAATGGAGTTGTTACGTTACAAACCCTTTGATGCTGTTTGTGTGCTAGTTGTCACTGTTTTTGCCAATCTGTTACTTTATCAAAGGTGGAGCCACTTCATCAAACTTCCTTATTTTTAAAAAATAGCCCCAGAAATTCCTGGATATTTTTGGTGCTAGAGCAGTGTTGTGATGATTTCCACCAGTCCCCTCACTCGAGCAAGTTTGCGTGTAACTGATTTACACCGAAGCATGGCTACACGTGCGTTTCCCCACATCCGAGACCCTTCTGTAGCTCAGTTACATAGCTCCGCCTCCAATCCAAAAGAGCAGCTTGTTCGAGTTTCCTGCATTTATGCAAATAGTGCACGGGTGTAGAGATGCGCCACAGAATTTAGGTCCGAAGTCACCTGATATCTGCGTAACTGCGTTTTCTGGAGTTTGGTAGCGATTTATTAAAATATCTATTCATACTGAGGCCTGTGCAAAGTGTTGTCAGTCTCGGAGCAATTGACCTTTTTTGGACCCGCCCACGTGTTCAGAAGGACTAAGCAGCAGGAATGACCTTCCCAATGGGAGTGCCCCTGTACTGCATATTAATAGAATAATTGATTCCAATTGAAACGGAAATCGGCGATCCACCTATTGAAAGTCTACACATCATGTCTCTGAGGTGGAAGGACGGGGCTGTAATCTCTCTGTGGCACCCAGGCCTTGTTTTACCATTATCTAATAGTATGGCAATTGATTTGTTGCAGTAAGTGGTGTTATCACTCAGATGTGCTCAGAAACTTGCATTTTTGTCTGCCCCGGGACCTTTACTGCAAATTGCGAGACATAGGCGGTAAATTGCACTCCACGCGGTAAATGGAGAAGTTTGTGGGATCTTTTGCACTGCACCAAATCATTCTGTAATTACTGTAAGAAAGATGAAGAGAAAATGATTATTAAGTACTGCGAGTTCCCACTCTGATCTGGTTTGTTCCCATGTTCCATATTTTTCAATGTTGTGGCTGTTTCTCTTGTGTGTCTATCTGATAGTTCAATATCAGTTTATCTGATAGTTCAATATCAAAGAACAGAAAGTCTGGAACAATATCAGATGATAGGAAAGAGTCTTCATTTAGATCTGATGAAACACAGTACTTCCCACACCACCGCCCCCCCCGCCAACCCTCAGTATAGCCATCAACAAGGCAGCCTCCTCCGCCTCAGTTATAACAGTGAAAGGACAACCCCTTTTTAAAAAAATGACTGACCTTTTAAAGCACAGCTTGCCTTTTCTTCCCCACCTCCTTCAGTGTGGAGTTTGTGTAAATAAACCTCAGCCTCCCGCACAATATTCAATGTTGCCCAGCTGCTATTAAACTACTTTTCACTTCAATCCGTTCCCGTCCAGCTTTTTCTCTTGATGGTGGAGGTGCTGAGATGAAACTCTGTGGTGGTGGATGCATGGGGGGCAGTGATGGGCACAGGGTGCAATGGCGGGTGAGGGGCGTAGTGAGAAGTGTAGAGACCCTGGAAGCTGTAGCTTACTGACCATGTTGGCAATCTTGGGACTCTGGCTGCTTGGCGGTGAATGTCGTAGGTTGTGGCATCACTCCCGGATGACTGTACAGCCCTGTTTGGGGTTTGCGCTGTTCACTCTCATGGGGAGGGGAGGGGCGGAGGGAAGTGGTAGAATAGAGGCCCGAAACATTGCCAGCCCTTTAACAGCCGAGCCAGGTAACCACCATTATACAGGTAATAAAACATTAATGCTGCACTGATCAAGAACAGGCTGGCCAGAGAGGGACGATTGGTGGAAGTGCTGCTGGCGCAGTGGCGTAGAAGAGGTACCACATGTTGTTGGTGTGAGGTTTACTATTCACAATGAAGTTACTATGAAGTTGGATAGTCTGCCAAAAGGCATCGACAAACGGCTGATGACTGAGAAACTATCACTGAACAGAAGCACTACGCTACTGTCATTAGTGCTTAGGCACCAACCATGAATGATGACAAGGGTTGAAGCAGCAGTTTAATAATGAACTGGATGATGTGATCACTGCCTTTTTGGGGGAGGTCCGCTGCAATGAGGCAGTCATACTGGGGGGAGGGGGAGGTGGCACTGAGAGTTAGGTCCACCACTTTCCACTGCACTTGATGCTTTCTTTCATTGGTTGCTTGCCCAATATGAGAGCTGGCCACTACTGAACCTCTCTACTGATGAGTTATTGGGGGTGATTTTAACTTTTGCTGATCATGGAAACTGGGGGATATCGGATCGACCGCCTGTCATACGCCCAGCCGGATTTTCCCCTCCACTGAAGTCATTGGAAAGGAAAATCAGGAGAGGTATACAACGGGTGACCAATCTGATATCCCCCACCCCCATTTTACTCCATCGTCAAAAGTTAATATTAAACCCCCAATAATTTTGGGTTGGCGTGGCACAGAGGCCTCACTTCCACACATCGTATCAAAACAAACCTGCACCTCCATGTCCACTAGAACAATGTTTGAAGCCTTGCCTTTTAAGCTGCTGAAGTGCTTTTAGGTGCTGCTTCAGTTGGGATTCTCCTCCCTCCCCTGTAGTGAGCTCCCAATGACAGGTGGGTTTACCGCTGGGAGCCTGCGCATTGTGATTAGAATTGGGTGACTCTGGCTCATGTACCAAGTGTGGATATATCATGCAGCCCAAGTATAGTACTTATGGCCCTAACTATGCAATACTATTTGCTTTCCCTGCCTCCTCGTGCTTGTGTATCTTTAATGAGTGATCAACTACTAGCTACCCATCCATCGCGCTAACGGTCCAGAATACCGCATCACCTAGAAGGAACATTATCAAATATGTTTTGGAAATCAAGATAAGCAGAATCCATGAAAAGATCTTCAGCCACCGTCCTGGTCACTTCCTCGTAGAACCAAATTAAATTAGTGAGGCAGGACAGGACTGTGCTTTCTAAAGGCATACAAAAGCAAAAGGAATGCACTGCAGTTCTGATGAAAGGTCATCAACCAGAAACGTTGGGCCAGAAATTCGTGAACGGGGCTTGCCGCGCGTGCAAGCCCCGTATATGCACTTACCCGACGCTCCTGCCGATCACCTCCAGGGACGCCTGGAATTCGTGTTTTAAAAAGAAGAATCCCGGGCAGCGTATGACGTCACGCCGCCCAGGAGTGCAGCCAGCGCGAAGCCTGTAGCACGCTGTGCAACTGAGACACGCCCCTTGAGGTCTCAGTTTCACAGGACACGCCCCCAATGTTTCTGCCAAGCTGCTAAGCATTTTTACATGCAAAGCAGCAGTTTAAATAGGTTTTTGGAAGTTTTTTGAAGATTTTGGTAACTTTTATAAACTTTTAAAAATGTTTACATTATTTTGAAGAATCTGAAGTAGCTTTAAACAGAATTAAAGCAATTTAAAGACTTTTAAAAGCCCTAAAAGAATTTTTTAAATTCCATTTATTTATTTAGCAATGTCGTCGTCATACGTGTCTTCACACTGTTCCCTTTGGGGAACTGTATGAAGTGGTGGAAGGATTTATGGCCATGATTAACGCTCATTCCGTGACCGTAACCATCTTTGAACCAGCCATTAGGGCGGTTAGTCCTATGGCGGGAGGGTTTTACAGGCTCCCACAAGCTATACAAGGAGGGGGGGCCACCCACACCCACGGACGCAAATATCCCACTGGATGTCAACCCAGAATTTAGAGCCGGAGCTCCGACTCCACTTGCCGGGACTGTCTGGAGCGGGGTTCAAAACCCTACCCTGATCTGGCCCAGCGGCGGGGATCCTACCGCTATGCCAAAGGCCCAATCCGATTAGCAACGTGAAATGGCTGGAATGAGCACAATTCACGGCATTAAAAGAACTCACAATTGAACTGATGATGACCTCAGCAATCTCCTCAAGGAGGTGGAGGCGCAGCGCCTGCTCATCATTGGTAATGAGAAGTCAAAGGCGCCGCAAAAAGGGCAGATGATAGCTTGGTCTTTCAAGTGGCAGCATAGGGCTCCAGTCACGGGGAGGGAAAAGGTGCAGGAAACGTATGGGTGTCACCTTTTGTGCGGAGTGGGCCTTTTGCGTAGCAGTAAGCATCCCCGCCGCTGGGCCAGAAGGAGTAGGGTTTCGAACCCCACTCCAGACAGCCCCGGCAAGTGGAGTCGGAGCTCCAACTATAAATTCTGGGTGGACATCCAGCGGGATACTTGCGTCCGTGGGTGTGGGTGGCCCCCCCCCCCCTCAGATGGGTTGTGGGAGCCCGTAAAACCCTCACGCCATAGGACTAACCACCCTAATGGCTGGTTCAAAGATGGTTACGGTCACGGAATGAGCGTTAATCACGGCCATAAATCCTTTCACCACTTCATACAGTTCCCGAAAGGGAACAGTGTGAGGATACGTACGACGATGACCTCTTGCGCAATGCACCTCCTTGGACCCTCAGTCGCAGATGCGAGGGGGCAAATCGTGCAATTGTTAAATTTTTCATTTTTTTTACATGTAAAATGTTGGCCCAGTAATTCCCTTCCAAATGCGCGAGTACGGTCGGGGTACTTACGCGTCTGGCCGGAGGAAATGCCGGTTTTCAGCATGCACAGCGCATGCGGGGAAAACCGGCATTTCCTGTCCTCTGAACGAAGGGGTTCAGAGGCAGAACGCGTGCGCAGTAAAATTCGCCGCTTTCATTCATGCTTTCAGTGAGGTCAAGTCCTTACAACTTACACATGAAAAAAGCATGGGTACAGTTGCTCCAGAGGCTGCGGAGGAAGATATTTCTTATCGTGGAGCTTCTGAAAGTATGTATGTCTGTATATATTCCTTTGCGTGTTATGTATATATTCCTTTACTTATGTGTATGAATGTATTATTTAATTATGACTTTCAGAGAAAGTAACTTATTGGAAAATCATAATTAAAAACATACATTCATACACATAAGTAAAGGAATATAAAACATACATACATATACGTAAAGGAATATATGTGGACATACATACATAATTACTTATTACTGATGAAAAGTTTCTTTCTTAAAAGTGCTGGAAATGTTACATTACTCATTTTAGAACACTCATTTTCACATTCCATTCACACAGCCACAATTGCTCCTTCTACCTACCGTTCTGAAAACCCGTTTAAAAAAAAAATTTTAAACTTTAAAACTTACTTAAAATTTCTTAAAATAACTTCCCTCCCTTTCCCAAACAAAAATATTGCCTTTCAGAAGCTCCACGATAAAATATATCTTCCTCCGCAGCCTTGGAACAACTTTACACCTGCTTTTTTCAAGTGTAACTTGTAAGGACTTACCCTCACTGAATCCATGAATGAAATCTATGAAGTTCACTGCGCAAGCGCTGCCTGTGCAGTCGCACGCGCTGTGCCTATGAACCCCTTCGTTCCGAGGACTGGAAATGCCGGCGTTCCCCGCATGCACTGTGCATGCTGAACGCCGGCATTTCCAACGGCCAGATGCGTGAGTACCCCGACTGTACTCACGCATTTGCTCACGAATTTCTGGCCCGTTAACTCTGTTTCTCTCTCCAAAGATGTGTAGGGGGTTTTGCTACTTGCTTTGGCCAGTCAGTTATGTCTCCGGCTGCCTTATCTCTGAGCGGTTCGAATCGCTCACCCCTTAGTTCTGATCCCCGGGCTTATTGGCAGATAGCGATATAGACAAACGAGCAGACCAGTGGTTTGGTACAAAGAAAACCCAAATTTATTTACAGAGAAAATAAGATAACAATACTATACAAAAGGATGATATGAATGCAGTACACTTACACTTAACAGGGGAGGAGAAACGGCACATCGAGGGAAAATGGCTAAAATGACAATTCAGCAATCCCCTTAACTCCCACCCTCTACACCTAGCTAGATTATCGTGCGATGGGTCAGAAGTATAATGCTCACCGGTCTGAGATGTTGAAAGAAAGCCTTGCTCCTTTGCTTTGTTGCCTGCCGATGTCACGTGGTCCCGCTGTTGCACAGACTTCACTGTCCAGGTAGCGATACCCCAGTAATTAAAAGGTCTCTGACAGGGTATCCTACCTCTCTGGACGGGCTCTCCTTCGATGGTCTTCTTCCTTGGTTGATGGCGAGGCAGGGCGCAGGAGGTGAGGTGAGAGAGCGAATGGCTTCTCGAGAGGCTAGTTATACCCCCCCTCGGTAGCCCTTATCTCTACGCTCAATCAGCTCATTCTTTTGTCTGATTTGAGCAGGCTGGAATTAAACAAAAGGTATCGCTCTTGGCCCATCGACTTGGATGGCCGGTAATCGGCTCCTGCCGGCACTGCAACTGCTCTCCTTTGTCCAACAGGTTCTTTGATGGGGGCCAGCCCAGTCTCGACAGCCCCGCTGATTATTTTGATTGTTTGAGCAAACACCTTGATGGCCTTTATGCGTAGGTCTGATTGTAATTGGGTTTGTCCCCAATGCATATGCAAAAGTCTTGTCTGGGTTCGTGACCTCCTTGCTGCAAACATTGAAATGCACAAGCTGTTAGCTTGCCAGGGTCCGAATTGAAACTGACAGGCTTTCGGTCACGAGGTCTGACCGCAGCCATTTTGTTGTGCCCTGGATTTTAAAACTCAGTCTGACCAGGGTTTCTTTTAAAAACCAAATAAATCTTCGGGGTTGGCGGGGGGGGGATGTATGAAATTTTCGAATCCTTCAGATGCTGCCTGACCTGCTGAGTATTTCTAGCATTATTTGTTTCTCTTTCTAAAGGCATGTTGGGTATTTCTAATAACTGCTATGATTATATATCACGTCATGCAGAAAACTTTCAAACAGTTGCCCTACTACCAAGACCATGCTGCAACCATGTGGTCACAGATGGCTATTGAAAATGATTGGGAGCAGTTTAGAGTTCAGCAAAAAAGGACCAAGAGATTGAGTAAGAGGGGAAAAATAGAGTATGAGAGTAAACTTGCAAGGAACATAAAATTGGATTGTAAAAGCTTCTACAAGTATGTACAAAGAAAAAGATTAACAAAGACAAATGTAGGTCCCTTACAGTCAGAAACAGGAGAATTTATAATGGGGAAAAGGAAATGGAAGAGCAATTCAACAAATACTTTGGTTCTGTCTTCACGGAAGAGGACACAAATAAATGCAAGGGAACCAAGGTTCCAGTGAGAAGGAGGAACTAAAGGAAATTAGTATTAGTAAAAAAATTGTGCTGGAGAAATTAATGGGACTGAAAGCCGATAATCCCCAGGGCCTGATAATCTGCATCCCAGAGTACTGCACTAAAATAGGTAGCCATGGAAATAGTGGATGCATTGGTTGTCATCTTCCAAAATTCTATCGATAATGGAACAGTTCCTGCAGATTGGAAGGTGGCAAATGTAACCCCACTATTTAAAAAAGGAGGGAGAGAGAAAACGGGGAACTGCAGACCAGTTAGTCTATCATCAGTAGTAGGGAAAATGCTAGAGTCTATTATAATGGATGTGATAACAGGATACTTAGAAAATATCAACGGGATTAGACAAAGTCAACATGGATTTATGAAAGGGAAATCGTGTTTGACAAACCTACTGGAGTTTTTTCAGCATGTAACTGGTAGAATAGATAAGGGAGAACCAGTGGATGTGTATTTTGGATTTTCAGAAAGCCTTTGATAAAGTCCCACATAAGAGGTTAGTGTGCAAAGTTAAAGCACATGGGATTGGGGGTAATATACTGGCATGGATTGAAAATTAGTTAACAGACAGGAAACAGAGAGTAGGAATAAATGGGTCTTTTTTGGGGTGGCAGGCGGTGACTAGTGAGGTACAACAGGGATCAGTGCTTGGGCCCCAGCTATTCACAATATATATCAATGATTTGGATGAGGGAACCAAATGTAATATTTCCAAGTTTGCTGATGACACAAAACTAGGTGGGATTGTGAGTTGTGAGGAGGATGCAAAGAGGCTTCAAGGCGATTTAGACAAGTTGAATGAGTGGGCAAATACATGGCAGATGCAGTATAACGTGGATAAATGTGAAGTTATCCACTTCGGTAGGAAAAACAGAAAGGCAGAGTATTATTTAAATGGTGATAGATTGGGAAATGTTGATGTACAATGGGACCTGGGTGTCCTTGTACACCAGTCACTGAAAGCAAACATGCAGGTGCAGCAAGCAGTTAGGAAGGTAAATGGCAAGTTGGCCTTCATTGCAAGAGGATTTGAGTACATGAGCAAGGATGTCTTACTACAGTTATACAGGGCCTTGGTGAGACCACACCTGGAGTACTGTGTGCAGTTTTGGTCTCCTTACCTAAGAAAGGATATACTTGCCATAGAGGGAGTGCAATGAAGGATCACCAGACTGATTCCTGGGATGGCAGGACTGTCGTATGAGGAGAGATTGGATCGACTAGGCCTGTATTCACTAGAGTTTAGAAGAATGAGAGGGGATCTCGTGGAAACGTATAAAATTCTGACAGGGCTAGACGGACTGGATGCAGGGAGGATGTTTCCCCTGGCTGGGGGGGTCTAGAACAAGGGGTCACAGTCTCAGGATATTGGGTAGGACATTTAGGACTGAGATGAGGAGAAATTTCTTCACTCAGAGGGTGGTGAACCTGTGGAATTCTCTACCACAGACAGCTGTGGAGGCCAAATCACTGAATATATTTAAGAAGGAGATAGATAGATTTCTAGACACAAAAGGCATCAAGGGGTATGGGGAGAGAGCGGGAATATGGTATTGAGATAGAGGATCAGCCATGATCATATTGAATGGCGGAGCAAGCTCGAAGGGCCAAATGCCCTATTCCTGCTCCTATTTATCTATGTTTCTATATTAGCTGTTGAACCTTGAATCGACTATACTGAAAGAAAGGAATACACTGTAGTCAGGTATCACAAAATGTAAAAAGAGTCATGAAACCATTACATTTCAGAGCAAATTTCAGTTTAAAAAAAATTTAATTCTTGGGATATGGGCATCGCTAGCAAGGACAACATTTATTGCCCATTTCTAGTTGTCCTAGGGAAGGTGGTAGTGATCTGCCTTCTTGAACAGTTCTTATGTTGAAGACACTTTCACAATGCTGTTGTTAGGTAGGAAGTTCCAGGATTTTGAACCAGCGACAATGAAGACATGGTGATATATGTCCAAGGCAGGATGCTGTGTGATTTAGAGAACCTTGAGATGATGCTGTTCCCATGCATCTGCTGCTCTTGTCCTTCTAAGTTGTAGAGGTCGTGAGTTTTTAAGGTGCTAATAGGTATGCTAATCTGAGAACTGAGTAAGAGCGCTCACAGCTGTGAAGCTCTATCGCTCTATGGTTGAGCATGTTATGGTTTCAACAGTGGATGCCACCCATTTTATATGTTTTGCTGAAATGTATATTAATTTTGGGTCTTGTTCAGCTCTGTTTTATAATATAAATTAGGTTGTGGATGAATTCTAATGTCTTAAACATGGATTGAGCACTGTTGATAATATAGAAAGTGATTGAGTACTGGAGATTATCGACTGTTCATTTTCCTAACATTTACTTGTTGAATATTTTACATATGACTGATATTTAGAGGTAAAATTCTAAGCATCACATTGGAAGGAGAGGCTGAGCAACTGATTGATTAACTATAAAGTGCTGTTGAGTCATATTGCTCTGCAGTACAGTATGTTGTGTCCGTCAGTAGTAAGACACAGACTGCAGGAGAACGGTACAACAGGTGTTTACTCAACGTGGCTCTCTCTGGAACTGAACTGCACAGATTACTACTCAGTGCTATATACAGGTGTGGTCACTGCCGCTCCTACAGTATACATGAGCTGTAAAAAGTAATTCCCCCCTTAAAGGTATATACATTACAATTCCTCCCCTTTTAGATTAACAGTACCATAACACTCATTTAACAATTAAATATCAAACGAATTAAAATTAACACTTTTAACATACAACGTTAGCTGAAAATAGTCCATTTATATATTCAGTCTTTGGGGAGGCTTCCTGATCCTTTCTGGATAGCGCCTTTCCCGAGTGTCTCGCTCTTGGTGCGGAGGCGATTCTGGCACCCTGTCGTCGGTTGGGTCATCAGCTTCTGGTGCTACTGTTTCTGGGGTAGATGCGACCTGTACGTTGGGTTCCTCACCAGGTACGTATGGGCAAGGCATGGGGTTGACTTGTTCCTGTGACTCTAGGATCTGGTCAGCATGGAGTCTCACGATGCTCTCCCCAACGTCCACTGTGTACATTAGTGGGCCCTGCCATGTGCATATCGTTCCTGGCTGCCATTTTTCTGTTCGGTAGTCACGGGCCAAGACTGGTTGCCCTACATTGAAGCTCCTTGTTGGCTTCTCATGGATGTGCTGGAATTGCTTACTCTCAACATCTCTTCGTACGTTTGGTCTGAGCAAATCCAGGCAAGATCTTAACCTTCGGTTAAAGAACATCATGGCCGGGGCCTGGTTGGTGACTGCATGTGTCGCATTCCGGTAGGCGAACAGGAAATTGTCCACCTTATGCTGCAGCGGAATGTTGTCATTGTACATAGCCTTTATTGCCTTCTTAAAGGTTTGTACGAACCTCTCAGCCAATCCATTTGTGGCTGGATGATACGGGGCGGATGTGTAATGCCTTACCCCATTCTTTTTCATAAACCTCCGGAACTCTTCGGACACAAACTGTGGTCCGTTATTGGAGCAAATCTGTTCTGGCAAGCCGTTCCTGGCAAAAATGGTCCGTAGGACTGCAATAGTTTTCTCCGTGGTGGTGGAGGACATTTTGATGACCTCAGACCATTTCGAGTGCGCATCCACGGCTATTAAAAACATTGAGTCCATGAATGGACCAGCAAAATCAATATGCACCCGTTGCCATGGAGATGAGGGCCACTCCCATGGGTGTAGAGGGGCATGTGGTGGTGCATTTTGGACTTTCTGGCATCCTGAGCAGCTCTTGGTCAGGTCCTCGATTTGTTTATCGATTCCCGGCCACCACACATAAGCACTGGCAAGGCTTTTCATTTTTACCCCTCCCAGATGACCCTCATGAAGCTCATTGAGCACTCTATCCCTTAACTTGGGTGGAATTACTGCTCGGGATCCACACATCAAGGTCCCCCGGCACACTGACAGCTGTTCTCTTCTTGTCGAGAATTCTGGCAACAGTGAGTCGCCATGTGCTGGCCATCCTTTCACCGTCAAATCATATACCCGAGACAGTGTCGGGTCATTTTGGGTCTCCTTTTCTATACGAGCGTTAGTTACCGGTAGGTATTCAACTATAGTCGAATGAAATATTTCGACAGGATCCACTGCTGGTGCTTCCTCCGCAGTAGGCAGTGGCAGGCGTGATAGCCCATCAGCATTCCCATGCTATTTCATGCCCTTATATTCAATCTCATAGTGGTGCGCCTCTAGAAAGAGTGACCATCTTTGTAGTCATTGCGCAGTCATCACCGGAACGCCCTTCTTCGGATTAAAAATGGAGACAAGAGGCTGGTGGTCAGTCAGCAAGGTAAATTTCTGCCCGTATAGATAGTGATTGAACTTTTTCACTCCCCACACTAGGCTGAGGGCCTCCCTGTCAATCTGGGCGTAGTTACGCTCGGCTGAGGTTAGTGATCGTGACGCAAAGGCTATTGGCCTCTCTGAGCCGTCCGAGAATTTGTGCGACAGCACCGCTCCAATGCCATAGGGTGATGCATCACACGCCAACCAAATTGGTAGTGCTGGGTTGAAATGGGCCAATACCTCTTTCGATATGATTAGTGTTTTGCTCTTCTGGAGAGCTCATTTACATCCGTCACTCCACTTCCATGGCACTCCAGTTTGCAGTAGGGTGTTCAGTGGGTGTAGTATTGTAGACAAATTTGGCAAGAACTTATGGTAGTAGTTCACCAGCCCGAGGAACGACCTCAGTTGTGACACGTTTTCCAGTGCTGGAGCCTTGACTATTGCCTCAATCTTTTCTGGGGACTTATGTAACCCCTCTTTATCAATAACATGGCCACAATACGAGATCTGTTTTTTAAAAAACTCGCATTTGGGGCAGTTAGCTCGGAGCCCATATTTCTTCAATCCAGTGAGCACCTGCTCCAGGTTGGCGAGGTGATCACTGTCATTTTCGCCCGTGACCAGGATGTCGTCCAAATAACACTGGGTCCCTGGGATCCCTTGCAGGACTTGTTCCATTGCCCTTTGTCAAATAGCCGGAGCTGATGCTACCCCGAATACCAGCCGATTGTATTGGTAGAGACCTTTATGGGTGTTGATTTTTTTGATGCTTCTTCTACCTCCATTTGCAGATACGCCTGGGCCAGATCAATCTTAGTGAAGCGTTTCCCTCCAGATAGCGAGGCGAAAATATCTTCAATCCGCGGAAGTGGATATTGCACGGTGTGAAGGACTGGGTTCACTGTTACCTTAAAGTCCCCACAGATGCGAACCTTCCTTGGTTCCCCAGGCGTGCTGCTCAATGACTTTTTCATCACAGGGACGATGGGTGTAGCCCATTCGCTCCAGTCTACCTTGGACAGTACTCCTGAACGTTCCAAACTCTCCAGCTCTGCTTCGACGGCTGGGCGGATCGCATAAGGTACCGGTTTGGCCTTAAAAAATTTTGGGCTTGCGTTTTCTTTGATTTTAATTGTTGCTGTCATGCCTTTCAGTGTTCCGAGTCCTTGCTGGAACACTTCTTGCGTGTCGGTTAGGATCTTTGACAGTCGCCCAGGTGTGACATCGTCATCCTTTTTGGCAGCCACAGTCAGTGCTTGTATGGAATGCCAATCCATCTGTATTTTCCGGATCCATTCACGTCCCAGTAATGGTGGTCCTTCATTTTGCAATACATACCGGTCTAGTTTTGGTGTTTCCTTACCGTTATATATAACGGTCACCCTTATTTTTCCTTTGGGGTAGACTTTTTGCCCCGTGTACGTCTTCAAAATAATTTTTGTGTCTCTCAAGGGTATGTGTGAGAATAGCCGCTCATAGTCCCATCAGTTTATGACTGTTAGGGCTGATCCTGTGTCCAATTCCATTTTTACCTGGACTCCTGCTATCTTGAGAGTGACCCAAATGGTTCGGTGATCCTCCGTTTTGATCACATTATGTAGTTTCAGACAACTCAGCTCCCTGCTTTCGGAGTTGGTATCACTCTTTTGTTCGTCTGACCTATTCTCCGTCACCTTATGTACCTTCTTGTACTTTTCTTTTGGAGATTTCTTATTGCTGGTTTTCTTTCCCGACCTGCAGACTCGTGCTATGTGTCCTACTTTTCCACACTGTCTGCACACTTTGTCTTTGAACCAGCAATCATTGTGGTCGTGTGTTGTTCTGCCGCAGCGATAGCACTTCTCTGTTCTGTATGACATTTCGTTTGTGCCATATTCTTGCGGCCTCTGTTGTATCTGTGCAGCGCCCCGTGCTGCTGCTTAATATGATACCGCAATGCTGAAAGCCTTTTCCAGCGTAAGGTCCTTTTCAGATAAAAGCCATTTCTGGGTTCCTTCACTTTGAAGCCCACACACAAACTTGTCCCTTTAGGTATCTGCCAGTCCCGTTCCAAACTGGCAGTGTTTCGATAGTTTGCGCAGTTCTGTTAAATATTCAGCATTGCTTTCATCCTTATGCTGGTTCCGTTTGTGAAACTTGAATCTTTCTGCTATCAGCAGCGGTGTGGGGTTTAAATGTTCTTGTAGTATCGTCACGATGTCTCCAAAACTCTTTTCCACTGGCTTTGCTGGGGTTACTAGATTTCGTAATAAGCCATACGTCTTTGCACCCATTAAATTTAACAATACCGGCGCTTTCTTGTCATCTGACACCTCATTTGCCTTGCAGTATACCTCTATTCGTTCGACATATGTAGTCCAATCTTCGACTTCATTGTCAAATGCGGTGATACTGCCACTCTTCGGCATTTTGGGTGTGGTTTAAAATGGCTTAAAATGGCGTCTCCTGCGCTTTCCTTCCTCACCCGCTGCTGCCAACGCCGCTCTCGGCAGTCCTCGTGGCAATGGCGGCACCCTGTAGGTTTCGCGCGCTTCTCCTGCGCTGCTGCCAACGCCGCTCTCGGCGGTCCTCATGGCAAAGGCGGCGCCTCGCGGGTTTCTGCGCATCTCTCTCCCTCTCCTCGATGCTGCTTGGCCCCTGAACACCGGCTGCGACCTGTGCGCTCTGCCCTCTCTCTCTCTCTCTCTCCCGTCGATGCTGCTCGGCCCTTTGCTGTGCCGCTCGGTCGGGCTCTAGCCCGCCGCTGTCCGGGAAGGGTCTGCGCACTACTTGTTGCCAGCCCATTTCGCTGGACCACCGCAATTGGAAAGCCAAGCCTGGCTCTCAACAGCCTCCCCTGCAATTCTCGAGTCTCTGCTGGATGACTGGGCGGTTGCCCGTGGTCGACGCCCGTGTCTCTGGCCTTGACCTCCAATCTACTGGTCTCCAGGAACGAATCCCTGGGAAGTGATGCAGAGTTGCAGGTAGGATGAAATTTGCCTCGTTGCCAATGTTGTGTCCGTCAGTAGTAAGACACAGACTGCAGGAGAACGGTACAACAGGTGTTTACTCAACGTGGCTCACTCTGGAACTGAACTGTACAGATTACTACTCAGTGCTATATACAGGTGTGGTCACTGCCAGCACTACAGTATACATGAGTTGTAAGAAGTAGTTCCCCCTTTAAAGGTATATACATTACACAGTACACATTGCCTATATTGATCATTTGGTTAAACAATCACTTGGGCTGGTGTGCAAATTGATCACTATAACCAGATTCCACCTTAAGTAGTCCCTGTACTTGCGTTCTGATACTATTAAATACTTTCAGTATTTGGAAGTCACTTTTTTCGGTGCAGCAATGTGTCTGCAGTCTCAAAGGCTTTGAGTGCAGCTGAATGTGTTTGTAATACTCCATTTATAAAATATGGGATAAAAATAAATTCTAGAATACATGGCCAAAATCCTGAGATTATATAGCTTATGCCTCATTAAAGCTGAAGCATACAATTCACCAGTGGAAAGCCAGAGATATGAGCTGAAAATGGATAGTATTCAGTCAACAACCGTTTTTCTGTGTTGGAAAACGGTGAAAGTGACGGTTCCTCTGGGGAGTGCAGCCAGAGCCAAGTTCACGGCACTGTGGGTGGCTCAGCTGCACACTATTGTCCCCAACAAGCTGGCCACCAAACTCCACACTCTTGGCCTGAACACTTCCCTCTGCAACTGGACCCTGGACTTCCTAACAAACAGACCCCAGTCTGTCAAATTAGGCAACCACACCTCCGCCCCCCCCCGACCCTGAACACAGGGGCCCCACAAGGATGTGTGCTGAGTCCCCTCCTCTACTCCCTCTTCACCCACGACTGTGTGGCTGTTCATGGTTCCAACACCATCATCAAGTTTGCGGATGATACCACGGTAGTAGGCCAGATCACCAACAACGATGAGTCAGCCAACAGGGAGGAAGTCCAGCATCTCGTGAAGTGCTGCGCCGATAACAACCTGGCCCTTAACATCAAGAAAACCAAAGAAATCATTGTGGACTTCAGGAAGTCTAAAGGCGGAAGTCACACCCCCATCCAGATCAATGGGGCTGTGGTGGAAAGGGTGGACAGCTTTAAGTTCCTCGGAGTCCACATCACGGAAGACCTCTCCTGGTCCTTCAATACCTCCTCTCTGGTGAAGAAGGCCCAGCAGCGCCTATATTTCCTAAGGAGGCTGAAGGGATGTAACATGTCACCCCTGATCCTCTCTAACTTTTACCACTGCACAATAGAGAGCATCCTGACGAACTGTATCACAGTATGGTATGGCAGCTGTAGCTACTATGACCGGAAAGCCCTGCAGCGGGTAGTCAAAACTGCCCAACGCATTACCGGCACCCGGCTACTGACCATAGAGCACATATACCAGAAACGCTGTTTACGGAGGTCACGGACCATCATCAAAGACCCTACCCACCCCAGCCACAGTCTGTTCACCCTCCTGCCATCTGGGAGACGCTACAGATGCATTCGCACCCGTACGACCAGATTTAGGAACAGCTTCTTTCCCAGGGCTGTCATCCTACTGAACTCCACAAATAAACTCTAAAGCCTGCACATTTGCCAATGCACTTTATCATGGTTATGTTTATGTTAATGTATTACAAGCCAAATGTATGTTGAATGTTTAAATGTCTTAATCTAAATGTACACTCTCGGGAGCCGCAAGCCTACATTTCGTTGTACTGCACTTGTGCACTAACAATGACAATAAAGTTGATTATGATTATGATTATGAAGAGTGGAAGGGCAATAGTGGTAGGAGACTCAATAGTGAGGGGTGCAGGCAGGCGTTTCTGCGGCCGCAGACGTGACTCCAGGATGGTATGTTGCCTCCCTGGTGCCAGGGTTAAGGATGTCACTGAACGGCTGCAGGGCATTCTGAAGGGGAAGGGTGAACAGTCAGAGGTCGTGGTTCATATTGGTACCAACGACATAGGTAGAATGAGGGATGAGGTCCTGCAACAAGAATTTAGGGAGCTAGGTAGCAGATTAAAAAGCAGGACCACAAAGGTTGTAATCTCTGGATTACTCCTGGTGCCACGTGCTAGTGAGTATAGGAATAGGAGGATAGAGCAGATGAATGCGTGGCTAAAGAGTTGGTGCAGGAGGGAGGGCTTTAGTTTCCTGGATCACTGGGTCTGTTTCTGGGGAAGGTGGGACATGTACAAGTCGGACGGGTTGCACCTGAACCGGAACGGGTCCAACATCCTTGTGGGGAGGTTTGCTAGTGCTGTTGGGGGAGGTTTAAACTAACTTGGCAGGGGGATGGGATACGGAGTGGAGCTATGGTAGGGGGTGATGCACAGCCAAATGTAGAGGGAAAAACAAATCAGTCTGGAAGGCAGAGCAAATATGTAATGGCACAAGGGAGTATGGCAAGGCTGGATGGCATTTATTTTAATGCAATGAATCTTATGAGTAAGGCAGATGAATTAAAGGTGTTGATGAACACATGGGAGTATGATATTGTTGCTATCACAGAGACATGGTTGAGGGAGGGGTGGGACTGGCAGCTCAATATTCCAGGGTGTAGAATCTTCAGGCGAGACGTAGGGGGTGTAAAACAGGAGGGTGTGTCGCAATATTAATCAAGGAGTCAATTACTGCTGTAAGGAGGGATGATATCTTAGTAGGTTCTTCTAATGAGGCCATATGGGTAGAACTTAAAAACAAAAATGGGGCAAGCACTTTGCTGGGAGTGTACTATAGGCCCCCAGCCCCCAAACAGTCAGGGGGATATAGAGGAACAGATATGTAGGCAAATCCCAGAGAAGTGTAGAAATAATAGGGGATTTCAACTTCCCCAATATTTACTGGGGTAGTCAGAGTGTGAAAGGCTTAGAGCGTGCGGAATTCTTAAAGTGCATCCAGGAGAGCTTTTTGAGCTAGCATGTAGAAAGTCCTACAAGAGAGGGGGCGGTACTGGACCTAATTCTAGCGAATGTAGCCGGGCAAGTGGTAGAAGTGTCAGTAGGAGAGCATTTTGGTGACAGTGACCATAATTCGGTGAGATTTAAGGTAGTCATGGAAAAGGACAAAGATGGACCGGAAATAAAGGTTCTAAATTGGGGGATGCCGATTTTAATATGATAAGGCAGGATTTGGCCAAAGTGGACTGGGATCAGCTACTTGTAGGAAAATCCACATCAGAGCAGTGGGAGTCATTCAGAAAGGAAATAGAGAGAGTACAGTGCCAACATGTTCCCATAAAGGTCAAGGGTGGGACCAACAAGTTCAGGGAACCCTGGATGTCAAGGGATATACAAGAATGGATTAGGAAAAAAAGGGAGGCTTTTGGCAGATACAAAGGACTAAAAACAATGGAAGCCCTAGAGGAGTATAGAAAGTGCAGAGGGGGGGTACTTAAAAAATAAATTAGGAGAGCGAAGAGGAGGCATGAAAAAACACTGGCGGGCAAAATAAAATAAAATCCCAAGGTGATTTATAAGTATACTAGCTGGGGGTGCCCGGTGGTGCCGAGGCTTTTTTGAGGGCATGTTGTTGTTGGAAGAGAGAGGGGGAGTGACTGGGGGGGAAGAGAGAGAGCGAGTTGGGGGAAAAGAGAGAGCGACTGGGGGGAAGAGAGAGAGCGACTGGGGGGAAGAGAGAGAGCGACTGGGGGGAAGAGAGAGAGCGACAGGGGAGAAGAGAGAGAGTGACTGGGGGGAAGAGAGAGAGCGACTGGGGGGAAGAGAGAGAGCGACTGGGATGAAGAGAGAGAGCGACGGGGGGAAGAGAGCGAGAGACTGGGGGGGAAGAGAGAGAGCGAGAGACGGGGGAAGAGAGAGAGCGAGAGACTGGGGGGAAGAGAGAGAGCGAGAGGCTGGGGGAAGAGAGAGAGCGAGAGACTGGGGGGAAGAGAGAGAGAGCGAGAGACTGGGAGGAAGAGAGAGAGCGACTGGGGGGAAGGGGGAGGAAGGGGGAGGAAGGGAAGGGGGAGGAAGGGATGAAGGAGGAAGGGAAGGGGGGGAAGGGGAGGGAAGGGGAGGGGGAGGGGGAGGGAAGTGGGAGGGAAGGGGGGAGGGGAGGGGAGGGAAGGGGGAGGGAAGGGGGAGGGGGAGGGAAGGGGGGGAAGGGCGGAGGGGGAGGGAAGGGGGGGAGGGAAGGGGGGAGGATGAGGGGGAGGGGGAGGGAAGGGGGGAGGGGGAGGGGGAGGGAAGGGGATAGGGGAGGGGGAGGAGGAGGGAAGGGGGGAGCGGAGGGAGGGAAGGGGAGCAGGAGGGGGAGAGGGAAGGGGGTAGGGAAGGGAGGGGGCTAGGGAAGGGGGGGAGAAGGTGGGGTAGTGAAGGGAGGGGGAGGGAGGAGAGGGGGAGAGAGGGGAGGGAGAGAGGGGAGGCAGAGGGAAGGAAAAAGAGAGAGAGAGAGGGAAGGAGAGAAAGACAGAGAGGGAAGGAGAGAGAGACAGAGAGAGAGAGTGAAGGAGAGAGAGAGAGAGGGGGAAGGAGAGAGAAAGAGATTGGGAGTGTGAGAGAGAGAGATTGGGAGTGTGAGAGAGAGAGATAGAGAGTGTGAGAGAGAGAGAGACTGGGAGTGTGAGAGAGAGAGAGATTGGGAGTGTGAGAGAGAGAGAGAGATTGGGAGTGAGAGAGAGAGAGAGATTGGGAGTGTGAGAGAGAGAGAGATAGGGAGTGTGAGAGAGAGAGATTGGTAGTGTGAGAGAGAGAGAGATTGGGAGTGTGAGAGAGAGAGATTGGGAGTGTGAGAGAGAGAGTTTGGGAGTGTGAGACAGAGAGAGATTGGGAATGTGAGAGAGAGAGAGATTGGGAGTGTAAGAGAGAGAGAGATTGGGAGTGTGAGAGAGAGAGAGATTGGGAGTGTGAGCGAGAGAGAGATTGGGAGTGTGAGAGAGAGAGATTGGGAGTGTGAGAGAGAGAGAGATTGGGAGTGTGAGAGAGAGAGATTGGGAGTGTGAGAGAGAGAGAGTGATTGGGAGTGTGAGAGGGAGAGAGAGATTGGGAGTGTGAGAGAGAGAGAGATTGGGAGTGTGAGAGAGAGAGATTGGGAGTGTGAGAGAGAGAGAGATTGGGAGTGTGAGAGAGAGAGAGATTGGGAGTGTGAGCGAGAGAGAGATTGGGAGTTTGAGAGAGAGAATTCAAGGAATTGGATGACCTGTCAAAATTGAGATTAGTCCTAGGAGAAGGAGACAGACCATACCTTGGGGCCAAATATGTAACAACATGTCACAACCTGAGGACTGTTTAAAATTAAGACTGTTTAAAATTAATATTGAACGTACCAAATGAAGTACAAAGACTGTTTAAAATTAATATTGTTTAAAAGTAATATTGTATGTACCCAACAAATGTCAAATCGATTGACACCTACAGAATGTTGGAAAACTGTACCTTTTTGCTTTGTAAGCTTTGGCAATATGGTTCTCTGTAAACTTTCATGCCAATAAAGCATTTGAATTGGAATTGGAATTGGAATTGGAGAGAGATTGGGAGTGTGAGAGAGAGAGAGATTGGGAGTGTGAGAGAGAGAGATTGGGAGTGTGAGAGAGAGAGAGTGATTGGGAGTGTGAGAGGGAGAGAGAGATTGGCAGTGTGAGAGAGAGAGAGATAGGGAGTGTGAGAGAGAGAGCGATTGGGAGTGTGAGAGAGAGAGATTGGGAGTGTGAGAGAGAGAGAGTGATTGGGAGTGTGAGAGGGAGAGAGAGACTGGGAGTGAGAGAGAGAGAGAGATTGGGAGTGTGAGAGAGAGAGATTGGGAGCATGAGAGAGAGATTGGGAGTGTGAGAGAGAGAGATTGGGAGTGTGAGAGAGAGAGAGATTGGGAGTGTGAGAGAGAGAGAGATTGGGAGTGTGAGCGAGGGAGAGATTGGGAGTGTGAGAGAGAGAGATTGGGAGTGTGAGAGAGAGAGAGATTGGGAGTGTGAGAGAGAGAGAGATAGGGAGTAAGAGAGAGAGAGGGTGATTGGGAGTGTGCGAGAGAGAGAGATTGGGAGTGTGAGAGAGAGAGATTGGGAGTGTGAGAGAGAGAGAGATTGGGAGTGTGAGAGAGAGAGATTGGAGTGTGAGAGAGAGAGAGAGATTGGGAGTGTGAAAGAGAGAGATTGAGAGTGTGAGAGAGAGAGAGATTGGGAGTGTGAGAGAGAGAGAGACTGGGAGTGTGAGAGAGAGAGATTGGGAGTGTGAGAGAGAGAGATTGGGAGTGTGATAGAGAGAGATTGGGAGTGTGAGAGAGAGAGAGATTGGGAGTGTGAGAGAGAGAGAGATTGGGAGTGTGAGCGAGAGAGAGATTGGGAGTGTGAGAGAGAGAGAGATTGGGAGTGTGAGAGAGAGAGAGATTGGGAGTGTGAGAGAGAGAGATTGGGAGTGTGAGAGAGAGAGAGTGAATGGGAGTGTGAGAGGGAGAGAGAGATTGGGAGTGTGAGAGAGAGAGAGATAGGGAGTGTGAGAGAGGGAGCGATTGGGAGTGTGAGAGAGAGAGATTGGGAGTGTGAGAGAGAGAGAGAGAGATTTGGAGTGTGAGAGAGAGAGATTGGGAGTGTGAGTGAAAGAGAGATTGGGAGTGTGAGAGAGAGAGAGATTGGGAGTGTGAGAGAGAGAGATTGCGAGTGTGAGATAGAGAGATTGGGAGTGTGAGACAGAGAGAGATTGGGAGTGTGAGAGAGAGAGAGATTGGGAGTGTGAGAGAGAGAGATTGGGAGTGTGAGTGAGAGAGAGATTGGGAGTGTGAGAGAGTGAGAGATTGGGAGTGTGTGAGAGAGAGAGATTGGGAGTGAGAGAGAGAGAGAGAGATTGGGAGTGTGAGAGAGAGAGATTGGAAGTGTGAGAGAGAGAGACTGGGAGTGTGAGAGAGAGAGAGACTGGGAGTGTGAGAGAGAGAGAGATTGGGCGTGTGAGAGAGAGAGATTGGGAGTGTGCGAGAGAGAGAGATTGGGAGTGTGAGAGAGAGAGAGATAGGGAGTGTGAGAGAGAGAGAGACTGGGAGTGTGTGAGTGAGAGAGATTGGGAGTGTGAGAGAGAGATTGGGAGTGTGAGAGAGAGAGATTGGGAGTGAGAGAGAGAGAGATCGGGAGTGAGAGAGAGAGAGATTGGGAGTGTGAGAGAGAGAGATTGGGAGTGTGAGAGAGAGAGATTGGGAGTGTGAGAGAGAGAGAGATTGGGAGTGTGAGAGAGAGAGTTTGGGAGTGTGAGAGAGAGAGAGACTGGGAGTGTGAGAGAGAGAGATTGGGAGTGTGAGAGAGAGAGAGATTGGGAGTTTGAGAGAGAGAGAGAGACTGGGAGTGTGAGAGAGAGAGACTCGGAAAGTTTCTGGACCGCCAGAGGCTGTTCCCAGACCATCAAGTCCTGAAAAAATGGTGCAGCAACACAGGCCAAGCAATGAAGATCCTGAACAAAGAATCCCTTGGAAGCCCCAAATGGATTGTGATCCACACAGGCACGAACGACCTACGCACCCTACAGGAAGGCACGGCTTGGGCGGTGAGCAGGATGGCAGAAAAGGCCAGCAGGGAATTCCCCGAGGCACGGATTGTGATCTCCACACTACTGCCCAGAAAGGACACCCCAGCCTATATAATCCACAACACCAACAGGGAGATCGACACGAGATGTTCTGTCCTCCCCAACGTCTCCCTGGCCCATCATCCAAACATCAACACAAGGGACCTCTATGACGAAATACATCTACTCAAACAGCGGATGTGGGTCTTCGCAAGAAACCTCATAAACACTGCCAAAAGACGCAGCCCTCCCACCCCCTCTACCATTGGGAGCCCAAACAGGACCACCAATGTCCCCCACCCCCCTTTACAAAACCAACAACAGAACCGTGCTTTTATACCTGACCCAAGACCCCCCTCTAGACCACAGACTGTAGACCAAGAACTGAGAAAGATCATGACGATGCTGAACAGCCTGATAGAAAGCCGGAGAAATTATTAATATTGTTATTTATCATTATCATTATTGTTATCTTATCAGTATTATTACTATTATTAGATAGATATATGTGCATGCCTCATGAAATTTATACTAAATCATCATTTAGCATTATAGAAAATAGTGTTTCCACACTCATCCCACAAAATAGGTCCATTTTATTTCGTTTTATTGAACTATATAAATGCGTTCTTTCCACATAAGCTGCTGGAATATCCAGGGCCTCCGCTCCTCAACTTTTGGGATGAAGAGTACAGACCCTGAATTCCTAAAAGCTATAAAAGACATTGATATAATTGTGTTAACAGAAACATGGTGCCAAAAGGACATGCCGACCCACTGTCCTCCAATGTACCATGAAATCATTGTGCCCTCAATAAAGAACACTAAAACACGCAAGGGCAGAACCTCCGGGGGAATATTGGTGTGGTATAAGGGAGAACTGGACAAACACATCTCACCGGTAAAACAGGGGAAATCACACGTATGGCTAAAACTAGATAAAAATATAGGAATAGCAAAAAAAGATGTTTACTTATGTGCGATCTACATACCTCCAATAGAATCGCCATATTTCGAAGAGGAGTTATTTGATACTCTCCACATGGAAATCAGCCATTTCCAGGCCCAAGGAAAGGTGATAATATGTGGGGACCTAAATGCAAGGACCGGTTGTGAACCTGACTTCATAGACCCACAGGGAAACAACCATGTGTTTGGCCAGACCCCTTTAGATGTCACACCAGCCATCGCAAATCGGAACAACCTTGATCGTGAAATAAATAAAAGCGGTAGGGAGGTAGTGCAACTCTGCCGAGCCTTAGGCCTGTACATAGTTAATGGTAGGTTCAGAGGGGACTCCCAAGGGAGACTCACATACTCCTCAACTCTTGGGTCTAGTGTGGTGGACTATACAATCACTGACCTGGACCCCTGCGATATCAACGCATTCACTGTCAGGCAGCAATCCCCCCTCTCAGACCATAACCAAATAAATGTGTACCTTAAACTTTCTGCCCAAACTACAGACACAAAAAAGGAACACAGTAAGCTACATAAAATAAACCAGACATACAGATGGGCCCCAGACAGTGGAGATAAATTCATCACAGCACTAAATTCACCTGATCTCACAAGTAAAATTTCAAAATTTAAAGAAAATCTATATGAGATCACCAGAGATGGTGTAAACACGGCCATAGAGGATATAAATATGATCTTCCATGAGGCAGCTGTAAAAGCCGACCTCGTGAAACAGAAGAGGAAGCGTCACAAAAGACAAAATAAAAATATGAAATGGTTAGACCACGAATGCAAAAATGCCAGAAAAGACCTGAGAAAAATATCAAACCAAAAGCATCGGCAACCAAACAATCCGGACCTACGTACTAGATACAATGAAACCCTCAAAAGATATAAACACACCATTAGGAACAAAACACAAAACTATACCCACAAAATACTCAAAGAAATTGAAAACTCCACCAATCCAAAACAATTCTGGGAAATGTGGAATAACCTGAGTGCAACACAATTGCAAGCATTACCAATCCAAGATGGCGACATCTGGAGAACACATTTTGAAAACCTCTACAAAGACATCCCAATAAACAAAACAAACCCAAGTCAACATCAGGTCACAGAAAAACTCCACACATTAGAAGCAACAATTAAAGACAACCAAAACCCTCTAGACTCCCCAATCACATGGAAAGAACTGGCCACAAAAACAAAATCTCTCCACCTAAAGAAAGCCTGTGGCCCAGACAACATCAAAAATGAAATGCTAAAGTTCAGCAATATGGAGATGCAGGGTGCGATACTCAAAATATTCAACATCATATTACGCTCAGGCTGTTTTCCCGATATCTGGTGCCAAGGACTAATCTCCCCCATATATAAAAGTGGAAACAAATCAGACCCAAATAACTACCGCGGCATCTGTGTCAACAGTTGTCTAGGGAAGTTATTCTGCAGTATTCTAAATAGTAGATTACTTGATTTTCTTAACAAACATAATATCCTCAGAAAAAACCAAATAGGCTTTCTTCCAAAACACCGCACCGCCGACCATATCTATACCCTTCACACCCTCATTGAAAAACATAAACACCAAACAAAAAATGGGAAAATATTCGCCTGTTTCATCGACTTCAAGAAAGCCTTTGACTCTATATGGCACGAAGGGCTCTATTATAAACTTCTTCAGTGTGGAATAGGGGGCAAAGTCTATGACCTTATTAAATCAATGTATCTGAAAAACAAATGCGGGGTCAAAACTGGAGACAAACGCACCGATTTCTTCACCCAGAGAAGAGGCGTCCGGCAGGGCTGCAATTTGAGCCCGACCCTGTTCAACATATACATAAATGAATTAGCAGACATGCTGGAGCAAAGCGAGTCACCAGGTCTCCGTCTCCTGGATGGAGAAGTGAAGTCCCTGTTCTATGCGGACGACCTGGTTCTGCTGTCTCCCACAGAACAGGGATTACAGCAACAACTAGACCTACTCGACAAATACTGCCAAAATTGGGCTCTAACAGTAAATCTAAAGAAAACCAACATCATGATTTTTCAGAAAAGACCCAGATGTCAGGAAAACAAATACCAGTTTACCCTCAGTGATACCACTATAGGACACACTATGAGCTACACCTACCTTGGTCTAACTATTACAGCATCAGGGAGCTTCAGCATAGCAGTGAATGCACTAAAAGAAAAAGCCCGAAGAGCCCTATATGCAATAAAAAGAAAATTCTACAACATCCAAATCCCAATCAAAATCTGGCTCAAAATATTTGACAGCATAATCCTGCCCATTGCACTGTACGGTAGTGAAGTATGGGGCCCGCTAAATCACCAAAGCTACACTAAATGGGAAAAACACACAATAGAAGCCCTACATGCAGAATTCTGCCGAAGCATCCTTCGCACCCAAAGAAAAACGCCAACAAATGCATGCAGAGCCGAACTAGGCAGATACCCACTGATAATAAACATCCAAAAACGAGCACTAAACTTCCTAAATCACCTCAAATCTAGCTCCCCAGACACCCTTCATTTCAAAGCCTTTCAGACCCAAGAGCTAAACCCAGAAAAGAGTCCCCTGAGTCAGCTGCTACTGAAACTAAGTACTCAGCCGGACCCTGACCAGCCCCAGACCAACACAGCCGTCCAAACACCAATCCGAGTGAACCAAATCATTAAAAAATGCAAAGAAACCTACCTGGAACATTGGAACAAAATAACCGAAAGCCAAAGCAGATTAGAATGTTACCGGGCCCTAAAAAGAGAATATAAACTGGCAGACTACCTCACGACCATCAGAGACACAAAACAGAGACAGACCCTCACCAGGTACAGACTAAGCGACCACCAACTGGAAATTGAAAAAGGCAGATACAAGAAATCCTGGCAGCCTAGAGAGAATAGAATATGCGATCAATGTCTGGCTGGCGAGGTTGAAACAGAAATGCATTTCCTCCTAAAATGCGAAAAATTCAACACATCAAGAAACATATTATACAACAAGCTAAGCCAAACAACCCCAGATTTCAAGGAATTGGATGATCTGTCAAAATTGAGATTAGTCCTAGGAGAAGGAGACAGACCATACCTTGGGGCCAAATATGTAAAACCATGTCACAACCTGAGGACTGTTTAAAAGTAAGACTGTTTAAAATTAATATTGAACGTACCAAATGAAGTAGAAAGACTGTTTAAAATTAATATTGTTTAAAAGTAATATTGTATGTACCCAACAAATGTCAAATCGATTGACACCTACAGAATGTTGGAAAACTGTACCTTTTTGCTATGTAAGCTTTGGCAATATGGTTCTCTGTAAACTTTCATGCCAATAAAGCATTTGAACTGAACTGAACTGAACTGACTGGGAGTGAGAGAGAGAGATTGGGAGTGTGAGAGAGAGAGAGATTGGGAGTGTGAGAGAGAGAGAGAGATTGGGAGTGAGAGAGAGAGAGAGAGATTGGGAGTGTGAGAGAGAGAGACTGGGAGTGAGAGAGAGAGAGATTGGGAGTGTGAGAGAGAGAGAGAAATTGGGAGTGAGAGAGAGAGAGAGATTGGGAATGTGAGAGAGAGAGAGATTGGGAGTGTGAGAGAGAGAGATTGGGAGTGTGAGAGAGAGAGAGTGATTGGGAGTGTGAGAGGGAGAGAGAGATTGGGAGTATGAGAGAGAGAGAGATAGGGAGTGTGAGAGGGAGAGAGAT
Organism: Somniosus microcephalus; assembly: GCF_052327205.1. Lineage (NCBI taxonomy): Eukaryota > Metazoa > Chordata > Chondrichthyes > Squaliformes > Somniosidae > Somniosus > Somniosus microcephalus. The sequence goes on along the minus strand of NC_140989.1, from coordinate 242,102,249 downwards.
TGGGACTGTGAGAGAGAGAGATTGGGAGCGTGAGAGAGAGAGAGTGATTGGGAGTGTGAGAGGGAGAGAGAGATTGGGAGTGTGAGAGAGAGAGAGATTGGGAGTGTGAGAGAGAGAGATTGGGAGCATGAGAGAGAGATTGGGAGTATGAGAGAGAGAGATTGGGAGTGTGAGAGAGAGAGAGATTGGGAGTGTGAGAGAGAGAGAGATTGGGAGTGTGAGCGAGGGAGAGATTGGGAGTGTGAGAGAGAGAGATTGGGAGTGTGAGAGAGAGAGAGATTGGGACTGTGAGAGAGAGAAATTGGGAGTGTGAGCGAGAGAGAGATAGGGAGTAAGAGAGAGAGAGAGTGATTGGGAGTGTGAGAGAGAGAGAGATTGGGAGTGTGACAGAGAGAGATTGGGAGTGTGAGAGAGAGAGAGATTGGGAGTGTGAGAGAGAGAGATTGGAGTGTGAGAGAGAGAGAGAGATTGGGAGTGTGAGAGAGAGAGATTGAGAGTGTGAGAGAGAGAGAGATTGGGAGTGTGAGAGAGACAGAGATTGGGAGTGTGAGAGAGAGAGAGATTGGGAGTGTGAGCGAGAGAGAGATTGGGAGTGTGAGAGAGAGAGAGATTGGGAGTGTGAGAGAGAGAGAGATTGGGAGTGTGAGAGAGAGAGATTGGGAGTGTGAGAGAGAGAGAGTGATTGGGATTGTGAGAGGGAGAGAGAGATTGGGAGTGTGTGAGAGAGAGAGATAGGGAGTGTGAGAGAGAGAGAGATTGGGAGTGTGAGAGAGAGAGAGAGAGATTTGGAGTGTGAGAGAGAGAGAGATTGGGAGTGTGAGTGAAAGAGAGATTGGGAGTGTGAGAGAGAGAGAGATTGGGAGTGTGAGAGAGAGAGATTGGGAGTGTGAGAGAGAGAGATTGGGAGTGTGAGAGAGAGAGAGATTGGGAGTGTGAGAGAGAGAGAGATTGGGAGTGGGAGAGAGAGAGATTGGGAGTGTGAGAGAGAGAGAGATTGGGAGTGTGAGAGAGAGAGAGTCTGGGAGTGTGAGAGAGAGAGAGATTGGGAGTGAGAGAGAGAGAGAGATTGGGAGTGTGAGAGAGAGAGATTGGGAGCGTGAGAGAGAGATTGGGAGTGTGAGAGAGAGAGATTGGGAGTGTGAGGGAGAGAGAGATTGGGAGTGTGAGAGAGAGAGTGATTGGGAGTGTGAGCGAGGGAGAGATTGGGAGTGTGAGAGAGAGAGATTGGGAGTGTGAGAGAGAGAGAGATTGGGACTGTGAGAGAGAGAGATTGGGAGTGTGAGAGAGAGAGAGATAGGGAGTAAGAGAGAGAGAGAGTGATTGGGAGTGTGAGAGAGAGAGAGATTGGGAGTGTGAGAGAGAGAGATTGGGAGTGTGAGAGAGAGAGAGATTGGGAGTGTGAGAGAGAGAGATTGGAGCGTGAGACAGAGAGATTGGGAGTGTGAGAGAGAGATTGGGAGTGTGAGAGAGAGAGATTGGGAGTGTGAGAGAGAGAGAGATTGGGAGTGTGAGAGAGAGAGATTGGGAGTGTGAGAGAGAGAGAGATTGGGAGTGTGAGAGAGAGAGATTGGGAGTGTGAGAGAGAGAGAGACTGGGAGTGTGAGAGAGAGAGATTGGGTGTGTGAGAGAGAGAGAGATTGGGAGTTTGAGAGAGAGAGAGAGACTGGGAGTGTGAGAGAGATTGGGAGTGTGAGAGAGAGAGAGATTGGGAGTGTGAGAGAGAGAGACTGGGAGTGAGAGAGAGAGATTGGGAGTGTGAGAGAGAGAGAGATTGGGAGTGTGAGAGAGAGAGAGAGATTGGGAGTGAGAGAGAGAGAAATTGGGAGTGTGAGAGAGAGAGACTGGGAGTGAGAGAGAGAGAGATTGGGAGTGTGAGAGAGAGAGAGAGATTGGGAGTGAGAGAGAGAGAGAGAGATTGGGAGTGTGAGAAAGAGAGAGATTGGGAGTGTGAGAGAGAGAGATTGGGAGTGTGAGAGAGAGAGAGTGATTGGGAGTGTGAGAGGGAGAGAGAGATTGGGAGTGTGAGAGAGAGAGAGATAGGGAGTGTGAGAGAGAGAGAGATTGGGAGTGTGAGAGAGAGAGATTGGGAGCGTGAGAGAGAGAGAGTGATTGGGAGTGTGAGAGAGAGAGGGATTGGAAGTGTGAGAGAGAGAGACTGGGAGTGTGAGAGAGAGAGAGACTGGGAGTGTGAGAGAGAGAGAGATTGGGAGTGTGAGAGAGAGAGATTGGGAGTGTGCGAGAGAGAGATTGGGAGTGAGAGAGAGAGAGATTGTGAGTGAGAGAGAGAGAGATTGGGAGTGAGAGAGAGAGAGATTGGGAGTGTGAGAGAGAGAGATTGGGAGTGTGAGAGAGAGAGAGATTCCCAGGTCATCAAGTCCTGAAAAAATGGTGCAGCAACACAGACCATGCAATGAAGATCCTGAACAAAGAATCCCTTGGAAGCCCCAAATGGCTTGTGATCCACACAGGCACAAACGACCTACGCACCCTACAGGAAGGCACTGCTAGGGCGGTGAGCAGGATGGCGGAAAAGGCCAGCAAGGAATTCCCCGAGGCGCGGATCGTGATCTCCACACTACTGCCCAGAAAGGACACCCCAGCCTATATAATCCACAACACCAACAGGGAGATCGACACGAGATGTGCTGTCTTCCCCAACATCTACCTGGCCCATCATCCAAACATCAACACAAGGGACCTCTATGACGAAATACATCTACTCAAACAGCGGATGTGGGTCTTCGCAAGAAACCTCATAAACACTGCCAAAAGACGCAGCCCTCCCACCCCCTCTACCATTGGGAGCCGTATCCCAAACAGGACCACCAATGTCCCCCACCCCCCTATACAAAACCAACAACAGAACCGTGCTTTTATACCTGACCCGAGACCCCCCTCTAGACCACAGACTGTAGACCAAGAACTGAGAAAGATCATGACGATGATGAACAGTCTGATAGACAGCCGGAGAGGAATGCACTAAATTATTAATGTTGTTATTTATCATTATCATTATTGTTATCTTATCATTATTATTACTATTATTAGATAGCTATATGTGCATGCCTCATGAAATTTATACTAAATCATCATTTAGCATTATAGAAAATAATGTTTCCACACTCATCCCACAAAATAGGTCCATTTTATTTCGGTTTTTTTGAACTATATAAATGCGTTCTTTCCACATAAGCTGCTGGAATATCCAGGGTCTCCGCTCCTCAACTTTTGGGATGAAGAGTACAGACCCTGAATTCCTAAAAGCTATAAAAGACATTGATATAATTGTGTTAACAGAAACATGGTGCCAAAAGGACATGCCGACCCACTGTCCTCCAATGTACCATGAAATCATTGTGCCCTCAGTAAAGAACACTAAGACACGCAAGGGCAGAACCTCCGGGGGAATCCTGGTGTGGTATAAAGGAGAACTGAACAAACACATCTCACCGATAAAACAGGGAAAATCACACGTATGGCTAAAATTAGATAAAAATATAGGAATAGCAAAAAACGATGTTTACTTATGTGCGATCTACATACCTCCAATAGAATCGCCATATTTTGAAGAGGAGATATTTGACACTCTCCACATGGAAATCAGCCATTTCCAGGCCCAAGGAAAGGTGCTACTATGTGGGGACCTAAATGCAAGGACCGGATGTGAACCTGACTTCATAGACCCACAGGGCAACAACCATGTGTTTGGCCAGACCCCTCTATATGTCACACCAGCCATCGCAAACCGGAACAACCTCGATTGTGAAATAAATAAAAGCGGTAGGGAGGTAGTTTAACTCTGCCGAGCCTTAGGCCTGTACATAGTTAACGGTAGGTTCAGAGGGGACTCCTTAGGGAGACTCACATATTCCTCAACTCTTGGGTCTAGTGTGGTGGATTATACAATCACTGACCTGGACCCCTGCGATATCAATGCATTCACTGTCAGGCAGCAATCCCCCCTCTCAGACCATAACCAAATAAATGTGTACCTTAAACTTTCTGCCCAAACTACAGACACAAAAAAGGAACCCAGTAAGCTACATAAAATAAACCAGACATACAGATGGGCCCCAGACAGTGGAGATAAATTCATCACAGCACTAAATTCACCTGATCTCACAAGTAAAATTTCAAAATTTAAAGAAAATCTATATGAGATCACCAGAGATGGTGTAAACATGGCCATAGAGGATATAAATATGATCTTCCATGAGGCAGCTGTAAAAGCCGACCTCGTGAAACAGAAGAGGAAGCGTCACAAAAGACAAAATAAAAATAAGAAATGGTTTGACCACGAATGCAAAAATGCCAGAAAAGACCTGAGAAAAATATCAAACCAAAAGCATCGCCAACCAAACAATCCGGACCTACGTACTAGATACAATGAAACCCTCAAAAGATATAAACACACCATTAGGAACAAAACACAAAACTATACCCACAAAATACTCAAAGAAATTGAAAACTCCACCAATCCAAAACAATTCTGGGAAATGTGGAATAACCTGAGTACAACACAATTGCAAGCATTACCAATCCAAGATGGCGACATCTGGAGAACACATTTTGAAAACCTCTACAAAGACATCCCAATAAACGAAACAAACCCAAGTCAACATCAGGTCACAGAAAAACTCCACACATTAGAAGCAACAATTAAAGACAACCAAAACCTTCTAGACTCCCCAATCACATGGAAAGAACTGGCCACAAAAACAAAATCTCTCCACCTAAAGAAAGCCTGTGGCCCAGACAACATCAAAAATGAAATGCTCAAGTTCAGCAATATGGAGATGCAGGGTGCGGTACTCAAATTATTCAACATCATATTACGTTCAGGCTGTTTTCCCGATATCTGGTGCCAAGGACTAATCTCCCCCATATATAAAAGCGGAAACAAATCAGACCCAAATAACTACCGCGGCATCTGTGTCAACAGTTGTCTAGGGAAGCTATTCTGCAGTATTCTAAATAGTAGATTACTTGATTTTCTTAACAAACATAATATCCTCAGAAAAAACCAAATAGGCTTTCTTCCAAAACACCGCACCGCCGACCATATCTATACCCTTCACACCCTCATTGAAAAACATATACACCAAACAAAAAATGGGAAAATATTCGCCTGTTTCATCAACTTCAAGAAAGCCTTTGACTCTATATGGCACGAAGGGCTCTATTATAAACTTCTTCAGTGTGGAATAGGGGGCAAAATCGATGACCTTATTAAATCAATGTATCTGAAAAACAAATGCGGGGTCAAAATTGGAGACAAACGCACCGATTTCTTCACCCAGAGAAGAGGCGTCCGGCAGGGCTGCAATTTGAGCCCGACCCTGTTCAACATATACATAAATAAATTAGCAGACATGCTGGAGCAAAGCGAGTCACCAGGTCTCCGTGTCCTTGATGGAGAAGTGAAATCCCTGTTCTATGCGGACGACCTGGTTCTGCTGTCCCCCACAGAACAGGGATTACAGCAACAACTAGACCGACTCGACAAATACTGCCAAAATTGGGCTCTAACAGTAAATCTAAAGAAAACCAACATCATGATTTTTCAAAAAAGGCCCAGATGTCAGGAAAACAAATACCAGTTTACCCTCAGTGATACCACTATAGGACACACTATGAGCTACACCTACCTTGGTCTAACTATTACAGCATCAGGGAGCTTCAGCATAGCAGTGAATGCACTAAAAGAAAAAGCCCGAAGAGCCCTATATGCAATAAAAAGAAAATTCTACAACATCCAAATCCCAATCAAAATCTGGCTCAAAATATTTGACAGCATAATCCTGCCCATTGCACTGTACGGTAGTGAAGTATGGGGCCCGCTAAATCACCAAAGCTACACTAAATGGGAAAAACACACAATAGAAGCCCTACATGCAGAATTCTGCCGAAGCATCCTTCGCACCCAAAGAAAAACGCCAACAAATGCATGCAGAGCCGAACTAGGCAGATACCCACTGATAATAAACATCCAAAAACGAGCACTAAACTTCCTAAATCACCTCAAATCTAGCTCCCCAGACACCCTTCATTTCAAAGCCTTTCAGACCCAAGAGCTAAACCCAGAAAAGAGTCCCCTGAGTCAGCTGCTACTGAAACTAAGTACTCAGCCGGACCCTGACCAGCCCCAGACCAACACAGCCGTCCAAACACCAATCCGAGTGAACCAAATCATTAAACAATGCAAAGAAACCTACCTGGAACATTGGAACAAAATAACCGAAAGCCAAAGCAGATTTGAATGTTACCGGGCCCTAAAAAGAGAATATAAACTGGCAGACTACCTCACGACCATCAGAGACACAAAACAGAGACAGACCCTCACCAGGTACAGACTAAGCGACCACCAACAGGAAATTGAAAAAGGCAGATACAAGAAATCCTGGCAGCCTAGAGAGAATAGAATATGCGATCAATGTCTGGCCGGCGAGGTTGAAACAGAAATGCATTTCCACCTAAAATGCGAAAAATTCAACACATCAAGAAACATATTATTCAACAAGCTAAGCCAAACAACCCCAGATTTCAAGGAATTGGATGACCTGTCAAAATTGAGATTAGTCCTGGGAGAAGGAGACAGACCATACCTTGGGGCCAAATATGTAACAACATGTCACAACCTGAGGACTGTTTAAAAGTAAGACTGTTTAAAATTAATATTGAACGTACCAAATGAAGTAGAAAGACTGTTTAAAATTAATATTGTTTAAAAGTAATATTGTATGTACCCAACAAATGTCAAATCGATTGACACCTACAGAATGTTGGAAAACTGTACCTTTTTGCTATGTAAGCTTTGGCAATATGGTTCTCTGTAAACTTTCATGCCAATAAAGCATTTGAATTGGAATTGGAATTGGATTGGGAGTGTGAGAGAGAGAGTTTGGGAGTGTGAGAGACAGAGATTGGGAGTGTGAGAGAGAGAGAGATTGGGAGTGTGAGAGAGAGAGATTGGGAGTGTGAGAGAGAGAGAGACTGGGAGTTTGAGTGAGAGAGAGACTGGGAGTGTGAGAGAGAGATTGGGAGTGTGAGAGAGAGAGACTGGGAGTGAGAGAGAGAGATTGGGAGTGTGAGAGAGAGAGAGATTGGGAGTGTGAGAGAGAGAGAGACATTGGGAGTGAAAGAGAGAGAGAGAGATTGGGAGTGTGAGAGAGAGAGAGATTGGGAGTGTGAGAAAGAGAGATTGGGAGTGTGAGAGAGAGAGAGTGATTGGGAGTGTGAGAGGGAGAGAGAGATTGGGAGTATGAGAGAGAGAGAGATAGGGAGTGTGAGAGAGAGAGAGATTGGGAGTGTGAGAGAGAGAGATTGGGAGCGTGAGAGAGAGAGAGTGATTGGGAGTGTGAGAGGGAGAGAGAGATTGGGAGTGTGAGAGAGAGAGAGATTTGGAGTGTGAGAGAGAGAGATTGGGAGTGTGAGAGAGAGAGAGATTGGGAGTGTGAGAGAGAGAGATTGGGAGTGTGAGAGAGAGAGAGTGATTGGGAGTGTGAGAGGGAGAGAGAGATTGGGAGTGTGAGAGAGAGAGAGATTGGGAGTGTGAGAGAGAGAGATTGGGAGCGTGAGAGAGAGATTGGGAGTGTGAGAGAGAGAGATTGGGAGTGTGAGAGAGAGAGAGATTGGGAGTGTGAGAGAGAGAGAGATTGGGAGTGTGAGCGAGGGAGAGATTGGGAGTGTGAGAGAGAGAGATTGGGAGTGTGAGAGAGAGAGAGATTGGGACTGTGAGAGAGAGAGATTGGGAGTGTGAGAGAGAGAGATTGGGAGAGTGAGCGAGAGAGAGATAGGGAGTAAGAGAGAGAGAGAGAGTGATTGGGAGTGTGAGAGAGAGAGATTGGGAGTGTGAGAGAGAGAGATTGGGAGTGTGAGAGAGAGAGAGATTGGGAGTGTGAGAGAGAGAGATTGGTGTGTGAGAGAGAGAGAGAGATTGCGAGTGTGAGAGAGAGAGATTGAGAGTGTAAGAAAGAGAGAGATTGGGAGTGTGAGAGAGAGAGAGACTGGGAGTGTGAGAGAGAGAGATTGGGAGTGTGAGAGAGAGAGATTGGGAGTGTGAGAGAGAGAGATTGGGAGTGTGAGAGAGAGAGAGATTGGGAGTGTAAGAGAGAGAGAGAGAGATTGGGAGTGTGAGCGAGAGAGAGATTGGGAGTGTGAGAGAGAGAGAGATTGGGAGTGTGAGAGAGAGAGAGATTGGGAGTGTGAGAGAGAGAGATTGGGAGTGTGAGAGAGAGAGAGTGATTGGGAGTGTGAGAGGGAGAGAGAGATTGGGAGTGTGAGAGAGAGAGAGATAGGGAGTGTGAGAGAGAGAGCGATTGGGAGTGTGAGAGAGAGAGATTGGGAGTGTGAGAGAGAGAGAGACAGATTTGGAGTGTGAGAGAGAGAGAGATTGGGAGTGTGAGTGAAAGAGAGATTGGGAGTGTGAGAGAGAGACAGATTGGGAGTGTGACAGAGAGAGATTGCGAGTGTGAGAGAGAGAGATTGGGAGTGTGAGAGAGAGAGAGATTGGGAGTGTGAGAGAGAGAGAGATTGGGAGTGTGAGAGAGAGAGATTGGGAGTGTGAGAGAGAGAGAGATTGGGAGTGTGAGAGAGAGAGATTGGGAGTGTGAGAGAGAGAGAGACTGGGAGTGTGAGAGAGAGAGATTGGGAGTGTGAGAGAGAGAGAGATTGGGATTTTGAGAGAGAGAGAGAGACTGGGAGTGTGAGAGAGAGATTGGGAGTGTGAGAGAGAGAGAGATTGGGAGTGTGAGAGAGAGAGACTGGGAGTGAGAGAGAGAGATTGGGAGTGTGAGAGAGAGAGAGATTGGGAGTGTGAGAGAGAGAGAGAGATTGGGAATGAGAGAGAGAGAGACTGGGAGTGTGAGAGAGAGAGATTGGGAGTGTGAGAGAGAGAGATTGGGAGTGTGAGAGAGAGAGATTGGGAGTGTGAGAGAGAGAGAGATTGGGAGTGTAAGAGAGAGAGAGAGAGATTGGGAGTGTGAGCGAGAGAGAGATTGGGAGTGTGAGAGAGAGAGAGATTGGGAGTGTGAGAGAGAGAGAGATTGGGAGTGTGAGAGAGAGAGATTGGGAGTGTGAGAGAGAGAGAGTGATTGGGAGTGTGAGAGGGAGAGAGAGATTGGGAGTGTGAGAGAGAGAGAGATAGGGAGTGTGAGAGAGAGAGCGATTGGGAGTGTGAGAGAGAGAGATTGGGAGTGTGAGAGAGAGAGAGACAGATTTGGAGTGTGAGAGAGAGAGAGATTGGGAGTGTGAGTGAAAGAGAGATTGGGAGTGTGAGAGAGAGAGAGATTGGGAGTGTGACAGAGAGAGATTGCGAGTGTGAGAGAGAGAGATTGGGAGTGTGAGAGAGAGAGAGATTGGGAGTGTGAGAGAGAGAGAGATTGGGAGTGTGAGAGAGAGAGATTGGGAGTGTGAGAGAGAGAGAGATTGGGAGTGTGAGAGAGAGAGATTGGGAGTGTGAGAGAGAGAGAGACTGGGAGTGTGAGAGAGAGAGATTGGGAGTGAGAGAGAGAGAGATTGGGATTTTGAGAGAGAGAGAGAGACTGGGAGTGTGAGAGAGAGATTGGGAGTGTGAGAGAGAGAGAGATTGGGAGTGTGAGAGAGAGAGACTGGGAGTGAGAGAGAGAGATTGGGAGTGTGAGAGAGAGAGAGATTGGGAGTGTGAGAGAGAGAGAGAGATTGGGAATGAGAGAGAGAGAGATTGGGAGTGTGAGAGAGAGAGACTGGGAGTGAGAGAGAGAGAGATTGGGACTGTGAGAGAGAGAGAGAGATTGGGAGTGAGAGAGAGAGAGAGAGATTGGGAGTGTGAGAGAGAGAGAGATTGGGAGTGTGAGAGAGAGAGATTGGGAATGTGAGAGAGAGAGAGTGATTGGGAGTGTGAGAGGGAGAGAGAGATTGGGAGTGTGAGAGAGAGAGAGTTAGGGAGTGTGAGAGAGAGAGAGATTGGGAGTGTGAGAGAGAGAGATTGGGAGCGTGAGAGAGAGAGAGTGATTGGGAGCGTGAGAGAGAGAGAGTGATTGGGAGTGTGAGAGAGAGAGAGATTGGGAGTGTGAGAGAGAGAGATTGGGAGCGTGAGAGAGAGATTGGGAGTGTGAGAGAGAGAGAGATTGGGAGTGTGAGAGAGAGAGAGATTGGGAGTGTGAGAGAGAGAGATTGGGAGCGTGAGAGAGAGATTGGGAGTGTGAGAGAGAGGGAGATTGGGAGTGCGAGAGAGAGAGATTGGGAGTGTGAGAGAGAGAGAATGATTGGGAGTGTGAGAGGGAGAGAGAGATTGGGAGTGTGAGAGAGAGAGAGATTGGGAGTGTGAGAGAGAGAGATTGGGAGCGTGAGAGAGAGATTGGGAGTGCGAGAGAGAGAGATTGGGAGTGTGAGAGAGAGAGAGATTGGGAGTGTGAGAGAGAGAGAGATTCGGAGTGTGAGCGAGGGAGAGATTGGGAGTGTGAGAGAGAGAGATTGGGAGTGTGAGAGAGAGAGAGATTGGGACTGTGAGAGAGAGAGATTGGGAGTGAGAGAGAGAGATTGGGAGTGTGAGAGAGAGAGATTGGGAGAGTGAGCGAGAGAGAGATAGGGAGTAAGAGAGAGAGAGAGAGTGCTTGGGAGTGTGAGAGAGAGAGATTGGGAGTGTGAGAGAGAGAGATTGGGAGTGTGAGAGAGAGAGAGATTGGGAGTGTGAGAGAGAGAGATTGGTGTGTGAGAGAGAGAGAGAGATTGCGAGTGTGAGAGAGAGATTGAGAGTGTAAGAGAGAGAGAGATTGGGAGTGTGAGAGAGAGAGAGACTGGGAGTGTGAGAGAGAGAGATTGGGAGTGTGAGAGAGAGAGATTGGGAGTGTGAGAGAGAGAGATTGGGAGTCTGAGAGAGAGAGAGATTGGGAGTGTTAGAGAGAGAGAGAGATTGGGAGTGTGTGCGAGAGAGAGATTGGGAGTGTGAGAGAGAGAGAGATTGGGAGTGTGAGAGAGAGCATCAGGGAGCTTCAGCATAGCAGTGAATGCACTAAAAGAAAAAGCCCGAAGAGCCCTATATGCAATAAAAAGAAAATTCTACAACATCCAAATCCCAATCAAAATCTGGCTCAAAATATTTGACAGCATAATCCTGCCCATTGCACTGTACGGTAGTGAAGTATGGGGCCCGCTAAATCACCAAAGCTACACTAAATGGGAAAAACACACAATAGAAGCCCTACATGCAGAATTCTGCCGAAGCATCCTTCGCACCCAAAGAAAAACGCCAACAAATGCATGCAGAGCCGAACTAGGCAGATACCCACTGATAATAAACATCCAAAAACGAGCACTAAACTTCCTAAATCACCTCAAATCTAGCTCCCCAGACACCCTTCATTTCAAAGCCTTTCAGACCCAAGAGCTAAACCCAGAAAAGAGTCCCCTGAGTCAGCTGCTACTGAAACTAAGTACTCAGCCGGACCCTGACCAGCCCCAGACCAACACAGCCGTCCAAACACCAATCCGAGTGAACCAAATCATTAAAAAATGCAAAGAAACCTACCTGGAACATTGGAACAAAATAACCGAAAGCCAAAGCAGATTAGAATGTTACCGGGCCCTAAAAAGAGAATATAAACTGGCAGACTACCTCACGACCATCAGAGACACAAAACAGAGACAGACCCTCACCAGGTACAGACTAAGCGACCACCAACTGGAAATTGAAAAAGGCAGATACAAGAAATCCTGGCAGCCTAGAGAGAATAGAATATGCGATCAATGTCTGGCTGGCGAGGTTGAAACAGAAATGCATTTCCTCCTAAAATGCGAAAAATTCAACACATCAAGAAACATATTATTCAACAAGCTAAGCCAAACAACCCCAGATTTCAAGGAATTGGATGACCTGTCAAAATTGAGATTAGTCCTAGGAGAAGGAGACAGACCATACCTTGGGGCCAAATATGTAACAACATGTCACAACCTGAGGTCTGTTTAAAATTAAGACTGTTTAAAATTAATATTGAACGTACCAAATGAAGGACAAAGACTGTTTAAAATTAATATTGTTTCAAAGTAATATTGTATGTACCCAACAAATGTCAAATCGATTGACACCTACAGAATGTTGGAAAACTGTACCTTTTTGCTATGTAAGCTTTGGCAATATGGTTCTCTGTAAACTTTCATGCCAATAAAGCATTTGAATTGGAATTGGAATTGGAATTGGATTGGGAGTGTGAGAGAGAGAGATTGGGAGTGTGAGAGAGAGAGCGATTGGGAGTGTGAGAGAGAGAGATTGGGAGTGTGAGAGAGAGAGAGACAGATTTGGAGTGTGAGAGAGAGAGAGATTGGGAGTGTGAGTGAAAGAAAGATTGGGAGTGTGAGAGAGAGAGAGATTGGGAGTGTGAGAGAGAGAGATTGCGAGTGTGAGAGAGAGAGATTGGGAGTGTGAGAGAGAGAGAGATTGGGAGTGTGAGAGAGAGAGAGATTGGGAGTGTGAGAGAGAGAGATTGGGAGTGTGAGAGAGAGAGAGATTGGGAGTGTGAGAGAGAGAGAGACTGGGAGTGTGAGAGAGAGAGAGATTGGGAGTGAGAGAGAGAGGGAGATTGGGAGTGTCAGAGAGTGAGAGATTGGGAGTGTGTGAGAGAGAGAGATTGGGAGTGAGAGAGAGAGAGAGAGATTGGGAGTGTGAGAGAGAGAGATTGGGAGTGTGAGAGAGAGGGACTGGGTTTGTGAGAGAGAGAGAGACTGGGAGTGTGAGAGAGAGAGAGATTGGGAGTGTGAGAGAGAGAGAGACTAGGAGTGTGAGTGTGAGAGAGAGATTGGGAGTGTGAGAGAGAGAGATTGGGAGTGTGAGAGAGAGAGAGATTGGGAGTGAGTGAGAGACAGATTGGGAGTGTGAGAGAGAGAGATTGGGAGTGTGAGAGAGAGAGATTGGGAGTGTGAAAGAGAGAGATTGGGAGTGTGAGAGAGAGAGAGTTTGGGAATGTGAGACAGAGAGAGAGATTGGGAGTGTGAGAGAGAGAGAGATTGGGAGTGTGAGAGAGAGAGATTGGGAGTGTGAGAGAGAGAGAGACTGGGAGTGTGAGAGAGAGAGATTGGGAGCGTGAGAGAGAGAGAGATTGGGAGTTTGAGAGAGAGAGAGAGACTGGGAGTGTGAGAGAGAGAATGGCAGAGTGAGAGAGAGAGAGATTGGCAGAGTGTGAGAGAGAGACTGGGAGTGAGAGAGAGAGATTGGGAGTGTGAGAGAGAGAGAGATTGGGAGTGTGAGAGAGAGAGAGAGATTGGGAGTGAGAGAGAGAGAGAGATTGGGAGTGCAAGAGAGAGAGATTGGGAGCGTGAGAGAGAGATTGGGAGTGTGAGAGAGAGAGATTGGGAGTGTGAGAGAGAGAGAGATTGGGAGTGTGAGAGAGAGAGAGATTGGGAGTGTGAGCGAGGGAGAGATTGGGAGTGTGAGAGAGAGAGATTGGGAGTGTGAGAGAGAGAGAGATTGGGACTGTGTGAGAGAGAGAGATTGGGAGTGTGAGAGAGAGAGATTGGGAGTGTGAGAGAGAGAGAGCTTGGGAGTGTGAGAGTGAGAGAGATTGGGAGTGTGAGAGAGAGGGAGAGATTGGGAGTGTGAGAGAGAGAGATTGAGAGTGTGAGAGAGAGAGAGATTGGGAGTGTGAGAGAGAGAGATTGGGAGTGTAAGAGAGAGAGATTGGGAGTGTGACAGAGAGAGATTGGGAGTGTGAGAGAGAGAGAGATTGGGAGTGTGAGAGAGAGAGAGATTGGGAGTGTGAGCGAGAGAGAGATTGGGAGTGTGAGAGAGAGAGAGATTGGGAGTGTGAGAGAGAGAGAGATTGGGAGTGTGAGAGAGAGAGATTGGGAGTGTGAGAGAGAGAGAGTGATTGGGAGTGTGAGAGGGAGAGAGAGATTGGGAGTGTGATAGAGAGAGAGATAGGGAGTTTGAGAGAGGGAGTGATTGGGAGTGTGAGAGAGAGAGATTGGGAGTGTGAGAGAGAGAGAGAGAGATTGGGAGTGTGAGAGAGAGAGAGAGAGATTGGGAGTGTGAGTGAAAGAGAGATTCGGAGTGTGAGAGAGAGAGAGAGATTGGGAGTGTGAGAGAGAGAGATTGCGAGTGTGAGAGAGAGATATTGGGAGTGTGAGACAGAGAGAGATTGGGAGTGTGAGAGAGAGAGAGATTGGGAGTGTGAGAGAGAGAAATTGGGAGTGTGAGAGAGAGAGAGATTGGGAGTGTGAGAGAGAGAGAGACTGGGAGTGTGAGAGAGAGAGAGATTGGGAGTGAGAGAGAGAGAGAGATTGGGAGAGTCAGAGAGTGAGAGATTGGGAGTGTGTGAGAGAGAGAGATTGGGAGTGAGAGAGAGAGAGAGAGATTGGGAGTGTGAGAGAGAGAGATTGGGAGTGTGAGAGAGAGAGACTGGGAGTGTGAGAGAGAGAGACTGGGAGTGTGAGAGAGAGAGAGATTGGGAGTGTGAGAGAGAGAGAGATTGGGAGTGTGCGAGAGAGAGAGATTGGGAGCGTGAGAGAGAGAGATAGGGAGTGTGAGAGAGAGAGAGACTGGGAGTGTAAGAGTGAGAGAGATTGTGAGTGTGAGAGAGAGATTGGGAGTGTGAGAGAGAGAGATTGGGAGTGTGAGAGAGAGAGAGATTGGGACTGTGAGAGAGAGAGAGATTGGGAGTGTGAGAGAGAGAGATTGGGAGTGCGAGAGAGAGAGAGCTTGGGAGTGTGAGAGTGAGAGAGATTGGGAGTGTGAGAGAGAGAGATTGGGAGTGTGAGAGAGAGGGAGAGATTGGGAGTGTGAGAGAGAGAGATTGAGAGTGTGAGAGAGAGAGAGATTGGGAGTGTGAGAGAGAGAGAGACTGGGAGTGTGAGAGAGAGAGATTGGGAGTGTGAGAGAGAGGGATTGGGAGTGTGAGAGAGAGAGATTGGGAGTGTGAGAAAGAGAGAGATTGGGAGTGTGAGAGAGAGAGAGATTGGGAGTGTGAGCGAGAGAGAGATTGGGAGTGTGAGAGAGAGAGAGATTGGGAGTGTGAGAGAGAGAGAGATTGGGAGTGTGAGAAAGAGAGATTGGAAGTGTGAGAGAGAGAGAGTGATTGGGAGTGTGAGAGGGAGAGAGAGATTGGGAGTGTGAGAGAGAGAGAGATAGGGATTGTGAAAGAGGGAGCGATTGGGAGTGTGAGAGAGAGAGATTGGGAGTGTGAGAGAGAGAGAGAGAGATTTGGAGTGTGAGAGAGAGAGAGATTGAGAGTGTGAGTGAAAGAGTGATTGGGAGTGTGAGAGGGAGAGAGATTGGGAGTGTGAGAGAGAGAGATTGGAAGTGTGAGAGAGAGAGAGTGATTGGGAGTGTGAGAGGGAGAGAGAGATTGGGAGTGTGAGAGAGAGAGAGATAGGGATTGTGAGAGAGGGAGCGATTGGGAGTGTGAGAGAGAGAGATTGGGAGTGTGAGAGAGAGAGAGAGAGATTTGGAGTGTGAGAGAGAGAGAGATTGAGAGTGTGAGTGAAAGAGTGATTGGGAGTGTGAGACAGAGAGAGATTGGGAGTGTGAGAGAGAGAGAGATTGGGACTGTGAGAGAGAGAGAGATTGGGAGTGTGAGAGAGAGAGATTGGGAGTGTGAGAGAGAGAGAGCTTGGGAGTGTGAGAGTGAGAGAGATTGGGAGTGTGAGAGAGAGAGAGATTTGGAGTGTCAGAGAGTGAGAGATTGGGAGTGTGTGAGAGAGAGAGATTGGGAGTGAGAGAGAGAGAGAGAGATTGGGAGTGTGAGAGAGAGAGATTGGGAGTGTGAGAGAGAGAGACTGGGAGTGTGAGAGAGAGAGAGACTGGGAGTGTGAGAGAGAGAGAGATTGGGAGTGTGAGAGAGAGAGAGATTGGGAGTGTGCGAGAGAGAGAGATTGGGAGCGTGAGAGAGAGAGAAAGTGAGTGTGAGAGAGAGAGAGACTGGGAGTGTGAGAGTGAGAGAGATTGGGAGTGTGAGAGAGAGATTGGGAGTGTGAGAGAGAGAGATTGGGAGTGTGAGAGAGGGAGAGATTGGGAGTGAGAGAGAGAGAGATTGGGAGTGTGAGAGAGAGAGATTGGGAGTGTGAGAGAGAGAGAGATTGGGAGTGTGAGCGAGAGAGAGATTGGGAGTGTGAGAGAGAGAGAGATTGGGAGTGTGAGAGAGAGAGAGATTGGGAGTGTGAGAGAGAGAGATTGGGAGTGTGAGAGAGAGAGAGTGTTTGGGAGTGTGAGAGGGAGAGAGAGATTGGGAGTGTGATAGAGAGAGAGATAGGGAGTGTGAGAGAGGGAGCGATTGGGAGTGTGAGAGAGAGAGATTGGGAGTGTGAGAGAGAGAGAGAGAGATTGGGAGTGTGAGAGAGAGAGAGAGAGATTGGGAGTGTGAGTGAAAGAGAGATTGGGAGTGTGAGAGAGAGAGAGATTGGGAGTGTGAGAGAGAGAGATTGCGAGTGTGAGAGAGAGATATTGGGAGTGTGAGACAGAGAGAGATTGGGAGTGTGAGAGAGAGAGAGATTGGGAGTGTGAGAGAGAGAAATTGGGAGTGTGAGAGAGAGAGAGATTGGGAGTGTGAGTGAGAGAGAGACTGGGAGTGTGAGAGAGAGAGAGATTGGGAGTGAGAGAGAGAGTGAGATTGGGAGAGTCAGAGAGTGAGAGATTGGGAGTGTGTGAGAGAGAGAGATTGGGAGTGAGAGAGAGAGAGAGAGATTGGGTGTGTGAGAGAGAGAGATTGGGAGTGTGAGAGAGAGAGAGACTGGGAGTGTGAGAGAGAGAGAGATTGGGAGTGTGAGAGAGAGAGAGATTGGGAGTGTGCGAGAGAGAGAGATTGGGAGTGTGAGAGAGAGAGAGATTGGGAGTGTGCGAGAGAGGGAGATTGGGAGCGTGAGAGAGAGAGATAGGGAGTGTGAGAGAGAGAGAGACTGGGAGTGTGAGAGTGAGAGAGATTGGGAGTGTGAGAGACAGATTGGGAGTGTGAGAGAGAGAGATTGGGAGTGTGAGAGAGAGAGAGATTGGGACTGTGAGAGAGAGAGAGATTGGGAGTGTGAGAGAGAGAGATTGGGAGTGTGAGAGAGAGAGAGCTTGGGAGTGTGAGAATGAGAGAGATTGGGAGTGTGAGAGAGAGAGATTGGGAGTGTGAGAGAGAGGGAGAGATTGGGAGTGTGAGAGAGAGCGATTGAGAGTGTGAGAGAGAGAGAGATTGGGAGTGTGAGAGAGAGAGAGACTGGGAGTGTGAGAGAGAGTGATTGGGAGTGTGAGAGAGAGGGATTGGGAGTGTGAGAGAGAGAGATTGGGAGTGTGAGAGAGAGAGAGATTGGGAGTGTGAGAGAGAGAGAGATTGGGAGTGTGAGCGAGAGAGAGATTGGGAGTGTGAGAGAGAGAGAGATTGGGAGTGTGAGAGAGAGAGCGATTGGGAGTGTGAGAGAGAGAGATTGGAAGTGTGAGAGAGAGAGAGTGATTGGGAGTGTGAGAGGGAGAGAGAGATTGGGAGTGTGAGAGAGAGAGAGATAGGGAGTGTGAGAGAGGGAGCGATTGGGAGTGTGAGAGAGAGAGATTGGGAGTGTGAGAGAGAGAGAGAGAGATTTGGCGTGTGAGAGAGAGAGAGATTGGGAGTGTGAGTGAAAGAGTGATTGGGAGTGTGAGAGAGAGAGAGATTGGGAGTGCGAGAGAGAGAGATAGCGAGTGTGAGAGAGAGAGATTGGGAGTGTGAGACAGAGAGAGATTGGGAGTGTGAGAGAGAGAGAGATTGGGAGTGTGAGAGAGAGAGATTGGGAGTGTGAGAGAGAGAGAGATTGGGAGTGTGCGAGAGAGAGAGATTGGGAGCGAGAGAGAGAGAAAGGGAGTGTGAGAGAGAGAGAGACTGGGAGTGTGAGAGTGAGAGAGATTGGGAGTGTGAGAGAGAGATTGGGAGTGTGAGAGAGAGAGATTGGGAGTGTGAGAGAGGGAGAGATTGGGAGTGAGAGAGAGAGAGATTGGGAGTGTGAGAGAGAGAGAGATTGGGAGTGTGTGAGAGAGAGAGATTGGGAGTGAGAGAGAGAGAGAGAGATTGGGAGTGTGAGAGAGAGAGATTGGGAGTGTGAGAGAGAGAGAGATTGGGAGTGTGCGAGAGAGAGAGATTGGGAGCGAGAGAGAGAGAAAGGGAGTGTGAGAGAGAGAGAGACTGGGAGTGTGAGAGTGAGAGAGATTGGGAGTGTGAGAGAGAGATTGGGAGTGTGAGAGAGAGAGATTGGGAGTGTGAGAGAGGGAGAGATTGGGAGTGAGTGAGAGAGAGATTGGGAGTGTGAGAGAGAGAGATTGGGAGTGTGAGAGAGAGAGAGATTGGGAGTGTGAGAGAGAGAGAGATTGGGAGTGTGAGCGAGAGAGAGATTGGGAGTATGAGAGAGAGAGAGATTGGGAGTGTGAGAGAGAGAGAGATTGGGAGTGAGAGAGAGAGATTGGGAGTGTGAGAGAGAGAGAGTGATTGGGAGTGTGAGAGGGAGAGAGAGATTGGGAGTGTGATAGAGAGAGAGATAGGGAGTGTGAGAGAGGGAGCGATTGGGAGTGTGAGAGAGAGAGATTGGGAGTGTGAGAGAGAGAGAGAGAGATTGGGAGTGTGAGAGAGAGAGAGAGAGATTGGGAGTGTGAGTGAAAGAGAGATTGGGAGTGTGAGAGAGAGAGAGATTGGGAGTGTGAGAGAGAGAGATTGCGAGTGTGAGAGAGAGATATTGGGAGTGTGAGACAGAGAGAGATTGGGAGTGTGAGAGAGAGAGAGATTGGGAGTGTGAGAGAGAGAAATTGGGAGTGTGAGAGAGAGAGAGATTGGGAGTGTGAGTGAGAGAGAGACTGGGAGTGTGAGAGAGAGAGAGATTGGGAGTGAGAGAGAGAGAGAGATTGGGAGAGTCAGAGAGTGAGAGATTGGGAGTGGGAAAAACACACAATAGAAGCCCTACATGCAGAATTCTGCCGAAGCATCCTTCGCACCCAAAGAAAAACGCCAACAAATGCATGCAGAGCCGAACTAGGCAGATACCCACTGATAATAAACATCCAAAAACGAGCACTAAACTTCCTAAATCACCTCAAATCTAGCTCCCCAGACACCCTTCATTTCAAAGCCTTTCAGACCCAAGAGCTAAACCCAGAAAAGAGTCCCCTGAGTCAGCTGCTACTGAAACTAAGTACTCAGCCGGACCCTGACCAGCCCCAGACCAACACAGCCGTCCAAACACCAATCCGAGTGAACCAAATCATTAAAAAATGCAAAGAAACCTACCTGGAACATTGGAACAAAATAACCGAAAGCCAAAGCAGATTAGAATGTTACCGGGCCCTAAAAAGAGAATATAAACTGGCAGACTACCTCACGACCATCAGAGACACAAAACAGAGACAGACCCTCACCAGGTACAGACTAAGCGACCACCAACTGGAAATTGAAAAAGGCAGATACAAGAAATCCTGGCAGCCTAGAGAGAATAGAATATGCGATCAATGTCTGGCTGGCGAGGTTGAAACAGAAATGCATTTCCTCCTAAAATGCGAAAAATTCAACACATCAAGAAACATATTATTCAACAAGCTAAGCCAAACAACCCCAGATTTCAAGGAATTGGATGATCTGTCAAAATTGAGATTAGTCCTAGGAGAAGGAGACAGACCATACCTTGGGGCTAAATATGTAACAACATGTCACAACCTGAGGACTGTTTAAAAGTAAGACTGTTTAAAATTAATATTGAACGTACCAAATGAAGTAGAAAGACTGTTTAAAATTAATATTGTTTAAAAGTAATATTGTATATACCCAACAAATGTCAAATCGATTGACACCTACAGAATGTTGGAAAACTGTACCTTTTTGCTATGTAAGCTTTGGCAATATGGTTCTCTGTAAACTTTCATGCCAATAAAGCATTTGAACTGAACTGATTGGGAGTGAGAGAGAGAGAGAGAGATTGGGTGTGTGAGAGAGAGAGATTGGGAGTGTGAGAGAGAGAGACTGGGAGTGTGAGAGAGAGAGAGACTGGGAGCGTGAGAGAGAGAGATAGGGAGTGTGAGAGAGAGAGAGACTGGGAGTGTGAAAGTGAGAGAGATTGGGAGTGTGAGAGAGAGAGATTGGGAGTGTGAGAGAGAGAGAGATTGGGACTGTGAGAGAGAGAGAGATTGGGAGTGTGAGAGAGAGAGATTGGGAGTGTGAGAGAGAGAGAGCTTGGGAGTGTGAGAGTGAGAGAGATTGGGAGTGTGAGAGAGAGAGTTTGGGAGTGTGAGAGAGAGGGAGAGATTGGGAGTGTGAGAGAGAGAGATTGAGAGTGTGAGAGAGAGAGAGATTGGGAGTGTGAGAGAGAGAGAGACTGGGAGTGTGAGAGAGAGAGATTGGGAGTGTGAGAGAGAGGGATTGGGAGTGTGAGAGAGAGAGATTGGGAGTGTGAGAGAGAGAGAGATTGGGAGTGTGAGAGAGAGAGAGATTGGGAGTGTGAGCGAGAGAGAGATTGGGAGTGTGAGAGAGAGAGAGATTGGGAGTGTGAGAGAGAGAGAGATTGGGAGTGTGAGAGAGAGAGATTGGAAGTGTGAGAGAGAGAGAGTGATTGGGAGTGTGAGAGGGAGAGAGAGATTGGGAGTGTGAGAGAGAGAGAGATAGGGAGTGTGAGAGAGGGAGCGATTGGGAGTGTGAGAGAGAGAGATTGGGAGTGTGAGAGAGAGAGAGAGATTTGGAGTGTGAGAGAGAGAAAGATTGGGAGTGTGAGTGAAAGAGAGATTGGGAGTGTGAGAGAGAGAGAGATTGGGAGTGTGAGAGAGAGAGATAGCGAGTGTGAGAGAGAGAGATTGGGAGTGTGAGACAGAGAGAGATTGGGAGTGTGAGAGAGAGAGAGATTGGGAGTGTGAGAGAGCGAGATTGGGAGTGTGAGAGAGAGAGAGATTGGGAGTGTGAGAGAGAGAGAGACTGGCAGTGTGAGAGAGAGAGAGATTGGGAGTGAGAGAGAGAGAGAGATTGGGAGTGTCATAGAGTGAGAGATTGGGAGAGTGTGAGAGAGAGAGATTGGGAGTGAGAGAGAGAGAGAGAGATTGGGAGTGTGAGAGAGAGAGATTGGGAGTGTGAGAGAGAGAGACTGGGAGTGTGAGAGGGAGAGAGACTGGGAGTGTGAGAGAGAGTGAGATTGGGAGTGTGAGAGAGAGAGAGATTGGGAGTGTGCGAGAGAGAGAGATTGGGAGCGTGAGAGAGAGAGAGATAGGGAGTGTGAGATGGAGAGAGACTGGGAGTGTGAGAGTGAGAGAGATTGGGAGTGTGAGAGAGAGATTGGGAGTGTGAGAGAGAGAGATTGGGAATGTGAGAGAGAGAGAGATTGGGAGTGAGAGAGAGAGAGATTGGGAGTGTGAGAGAGAGAGATTGGGAGTATGAGAGAGAGAGATTGGGAGTGTGAGAGAGAGAGAGATTGGGAGTGTGAGAGAGAGAGAGATTGGGAGTGTGAGAGAGAGAGATTGGAGTGTGAGAGAGAGAGAGAGATTGGGAGTGTGAGAGAGAGAGAGATTGGCAGTGTGAGAGAGAGAGAGATTGGGAGTGTGAGAGAGAGAGATTGGAGTGTGAGAGAGAGAGAGAGATTGGGAGTGTGAGAGAGAGAGATTGAGAGTGTGAGAGAGGGAGATATAGGGAGTGTGAGAGAGAGAGAGACTGGGAGTGTGAGAGAGGGAGATTGGGAGTGTGAGAGAGAGAGAGATTGGGAGTGTGAGAGAGAGAGAGACTGGGAGTGTGTGAGAGAGAGAGATTGGGAGTGAGAGAGAGAGAGAGATTGGGAGTGTCAGAGAGTGAGAGATTGGGAGTGTGTGAGAGAGAGAGATGGGGAGTGAGAGAGAGAGAGAGAGATTGGGAGTGTGAGAGAGAGAGATTGGGAGTGTGAGAGAGAGAGACTGGGAGTGTGAGAGAGAGAGCTACTGGGAGTGTGAGAGAGAGAGAGATTGGGAGTGTGCGAGAGAGAGAGATTGGGAGTGTGCGAGAGAGAGAGATTGGGAGCGTGAGAGAGAGAGAAAGGGAGTGTGAGAGAGGGAGATATAGGGAGTGTGAGAGAGAGAGAGACTGGGAGTGTGAGAGAGGGAGAGATTGGGAGTGTGAGAGAGAGAGAGATTGGGAGTGTGAGAGAGAGAGAGACTGGGAGTGTGAGAGAGAGAGAGAGAAACATATTATTCAACAAGCTAAGCCAAACAACCCCAGATTTCAAGGAATTGGATGATCTGTCAAAATTGAGACTAGTCCTAGGAGAAGGAGACAGACCATACCTTGGGGCCAAATATGTAACAACATGTCACAACCTGAGGACTGTTTAAAATTAAGACTGTTTAAAATTAATATTGAACGTACCAAATGAAGTACAAAGACTGTTTAAAATTAATATTGTTTAAAAGTAATATCGTATGTACCCAACAAATGTCAAATCGATTGACACCTACAGAATGTTGGAAAACTGTACCTTTTTGCTATGTAAGCTTTGGCAATATGGTTCTCTGTAAACTTTCATGCCAATAAAGCATTTTAATTGGAATTGGAATTGGAAATTGGAGAGAGATTGGGAGTGTGAGCGAGAGAGATTGGGAGTGTGAGAGAGAGAGAGCTTGGGAGTGTGAGAGTGAGAGAGATTGGGAGTGTGAGAGTGAGAGACTGGGAGTGTGAGAGAGAGGGAGAGATTGGGAGTGTGAGAGAGAGAGATTGAGAGTGTGAGAGAGAGAGAGATTGGGAGTGTGAGAGAGAGAGAGACTGGGAGTGTGAGAGAGAGAGATTGGGAGTGTGAGAGAGAGGGATTGGGAGTGTGAGAGAGAGGGATTGGGAGTGTGAGAGAGAGAGATTGGGAGTGTGAGAGAGAGAGAGATTGGGAGTGTGAGAGAGAGAGAGATTGGGAGTGTGAGCGAGAGAGAGATTGGGAGTGTGAGAGAGAGAGAGATTGGGAGTGTGAGAGAGAGAGAGATTGGGAGTGTGAGAGAGAGAGATTGGGAGTGTGAGAGAGAGAGAGTGATTGGGAGTGTGAGAGGGAGAGAGAGATTGGGAGTGTGAGAGAGAGAGAGATAGGGAGTGTGAGAGAGGGAGCGATTGGGAGTGTGAGAGAGAGAGATTGGGAGTGTGAGAGAGAGAGAGAGAGATTTGGAGTGTGAGAGAGAGAGATTGGGAGTGTGAGTGAAAGAGAGATTGGGAGTGTGAGAGAGAGAGAGATTGGGACTGTGAGAGAGAAAATGAAGTAGAAAGACTGTTTAAAATTAATATTGTTTAAAAGTAATATTGTATGTACCCAACAAATGTCAAATCGATTGACACCTACAGAATGTTGGAAAACTGTACCTTTTTGCTATGTAAGCTTTGGCAATATGGTTCTCTGTAAACTTTCATGCCAATAAAGCATTTGAACTGAACTGAACTGAACTGAGATAGCGAGTGTGAGAGACAGAGATTGGGAGTGTGAGACAGAGAGAGATTGGGAGTGTGAGAGAGAGAGAGATTGGGAGTGTGAGAGAGAGAGATTGGGAGTGTGAGAGAGAGAGAGATTGGGAGTGTGAGAGAGAGAGAGACTGGCAGTGTGAGAGAGAGAGAGATTGGGAGTGAGAGAGAGAGAGAGATTGGGAGTGTCAGAGAGTGAGAGATTGGGAGTGTGTGAGAGAGAGCGATTGGGAGTGAGAGAGAGAGAGAGAGATTGGGAGTGTGAGAGAGAGAGATTGGGAGTGTGAGAGAGAGAGACTGGGAGTGTGAGAGAGAGAGAGACTGGGAGTGTGAGAGAGAGAGAGATTGGGAGTGTGAGAGAGAGAGAGATTGGGAGTGTGCGAGAGAGAGAGATTGGGAGCGTGAGAGAGAGAGAGATAGGGAGTGTGAGAGAGAGAGAGACTGGGAGTGTGAGAGTGAGAGAGATTGGGAGTGTGAGAGAGAGATTGGGAGTGTGAGAGAGAGAGATTGGGAATGTGAGAGAGAGAGATTGGGAGTGAGAGAGAGAGAGATTGGGAGTGTGAGAGAGATAGATTGGGAGTGTGAGAGAGAGAGATTGGGAGTGTGAGAGAGAGAGAGATTGGGAGTGTGAGAGAGAGAGATTGGGAGTGTGAGAGAGAGAGAGACTGGGAGTGTGAGAGAGAGAGATTGGGAGTGTGAGAGAGAGAGAGATTGGGAGTTTGAGAGAGAGAGAGAGACTGGGAGTGTGAGAGAGAGATTGGGAGTGTGAGAGAGAGAGAGATTGGGAGCGTGAGAGAGAGAGACTGGGAGTGAGAGATAGAGATTGGGAGTGTGAGAGAGAGAGAGATTGGGAGTGTGAGAGAGAGAGAGAGATTGGGAGTGAGAGAGAGAGAGAGAGAGAGTGGCAGTGTGAGAGAGAGAGACTGGGAGTGAGAGAGAGAGAGATTGGGAGTGAGAGAGAGAGAGAGAGATTGGGAGTGTGAGAGAGAGAGAGATTGGGAGTGTGAGAGAGAGAGATTGGGAGTGTGAGAGAGAGAGAGTGATTGGGAGTGTGAGAGGCAGAGAGAGATTGGGAGTGTGAGAGAGAGAGAGATAGGGAGTGTGAGAGAGAGAGAGATTGGGAGTGTGAGAGAGAGAGATTGGGACCGTGAGAGAGAGAGAGTGATTGGGAGTGTGAGAGGGAGAGAGAGATTGGGAGTGTGAGAGAGAGAGAGATTGGGAGTGTGAGAGAGAGAGATTGGGAGCGAGAGAGAGAGATTGGGAGTATGAGAGAGAGAGATTGGGAGTGTGAGAGAGAGAGAGATTGGGAGTGTGAGAGAGAGAGAGATTGGGAGTGTGAGCGAGGGAGAGATTGGGAGTGCCAGAGAGAGAGATTGGGAGTATGAGAGAGAGAGAGATTGGGACTGTGAGAGAGAGAGATTGGGAGTGTGAGCGAGAGAGAGATAGGGAGTAAGAGAGAGAGAGAGTGATTGGGAGTGTGAGAGAGAGAGAAATTGCGAGTGTGAGAGAGAGAGATATTGGGAGTGTGAGCGAGAGAGAGATTGGGAGTGTGAGAGAGAGATTGGGAGTGTGAGAGAGAGAGATTGGGAGTGTGAGAGAGAGAGAGTGATTGGGAGTGTGAGAGGGAGAGAGAGATTGGGAGTGTGAGAGAGAGAGAGATAGGGAGTGTGAGAGAGAGAGAGATTGGGAGTGTGAGAGAGAGAGAGAGAGATTTGGAGTGTGAGAGAGAGAGAGATTGGGAGTGCGAGTGAAAGAGAGATTGGGAGTGTGCGAGAGAGAGAGATTCGGAGTGTGAGAGAGAGAGATTGCGAGTGTGAGAGAGAGAGATTGGGAGTGTGAGAGAGAGAGAGATTGGGAGTGTGAGAGAGAGAGAGATTGGGAGTGTGAGAGAGAGAGATTGGGAGTGTGTGAGAGAGAGAGATTGGGAGTGTGAGAGAGAGAGAGATTGGGAGTGTGAGCGAGGGAGAGATTGGGAGTGTGAGAGAGAGAGATTGGGAGTGTGAGAGAGAGAGAGATTGGGACTGTGAGAGAGAGAGATTGGGAGTGTGAGAGAGAGAGAGAGTAGTCCTAGGAGAAGGAGACAGACCATACCTTGGGGCCAAATATGTAACAACATGTCACAACCTGAGGACTGTTTAAAATTAAGACTGTTTAAAATTAATATTGAACGTACCAAATGAAGTACAAAGACTGTTTAAAATTAATATTGTTTAAAAGTAATATTGTATGTACCCAACAAATGTCAAATCGATTGACACCTACAGAATGTTGGAAAACTGTACCTTTTTGCTATGTAAGCTTTGGCAATATGGTTCTCTGTAAACTTTCATGCCAATAAAGCATTTTAATTGGAATTGGAATTGGAATTGGAGTAAGAGAGAGAGAGAGTGATTGGGAGTGTGAGAGAGAGAGAGAATGGGAGTGTGAGAGACAGAGATTGGGAGTGTGAGAAAGAGAGAGATTGGGAGTGTGAGAGAGAGAGATTGGAGTGTGAGAGAGAGAGATTGGGAGTGTGAGAGAGAGAGATTGGGAGTGTGAGAGAGAGAGATTGGGAGTGTGAGAGAGAGAGTGATTGGGAGTGTGAGAGCGAGAGAGATTGGGAGTGTGAGCGAGAGAGAGATTGGGAGAGTGAGAGAGAGAGAGATTGGGAGTGTGAGAGAGAGAGATTGGGAGTGTGAGAGAGAGAGAGTGATTGGGAGTGTGAGAGGGAGAGAGATTGGGAGTGTGAGAGAGAGAGAGACAGGGAGTGTGAGAGAGGGCGCGATTGGGAGTGTGAGAGAGAGAGATTGGGAGTGTGAGAGAGAGAGAGATTGGGAGTGTGAGAGAGAGATTGGGAGTGTGAGAGAGAGAGAGATTGGGAGTGTGAGCGAGGGAGAGATTGGGAGTGTGAGAGAGAGAGTTTGGGAGTGTGAGAGAGAGAGAGATTGGGACTGTGAGAGAGAGAGATTGGGAGTGTGAGAGAGAGAGATTGGGAGTGTGAGCGAGAGAGAGATAGGGAGTAAGAGAGAGAGTGATTGGGAGTATGAGAGAGAGAGAGATTGGGAGTGTGAGAGAGAGAGATTGGAGTGTGAGAGAGAGAGAGTGATTGGGAGTGTGAGAGAGAGAGAGATTGGGAGTGTGAGAGAGAGAGATTGGGAGTGTGAGAGAGAGGGAGAGATTGGGAGTGTGAGAGAGAGAGATTGAGAGTGTGAGAGAGAGAGAGATTGGGAGTGTGAGCGAGAGAGAGACTGGGAGTGTGAGAGAGAGAAAAGAGTCCCCTGAGTCAGCTGCTACTGAAACTAAGTACTCAGCCGGACCCTGACCAGCCCCAGACCAACACAACCGTCCAAACACCAATCCGAGTGAACCAAATAATTTAAAAATGCAAAGAAACCTACCTGGAACATTGGAACAAAATAACCGAAAGCCAAAGCAGATTAGAATGTTACCGGGCCCTAAAAAGAGAATATAAACTGGCAGACTACCTCACGACCATCAGAGACACAAAACAGAGACAGACCCTCACCAGGTACAGACTAAGCGACCACCAACTGGAAATTGAAAAAGGCAGATACAAGAAATCCTGCAAGCCTAGAGAGAATAGAATATGCGATCAATGTCTGGCTGGCGAGGTTGAAACAGAAATGCATTTCCTCCTAAAATGCGAAAAATTCAACACATCAAGAAACATATTATTCAACAAGCTAAGCCAAACAACCCCAGATTTCAAGGAATTGGATGATCTGTCAAAATTGAGATTAGTCCTAGGAGAAGGAGACAGACCATACCTTGGGGCTAAATATGTAACAACATGTCACAACCTGAGGACTGTTTAAAAGTAAGACTGTTTAAAATTAATATTGAACGTACCAAATGAAGTAGAAAGACTGTTTAAAATTAATATTGTTTAAAAGTAATATTGTATGTACCCAACAAATGTCAAATCGATTGACACCTACAGAATGTTGGAAAACTGTACCTTTTTGCAATGTAAGCTTTGGCAATATGGTTCTCTGTAAACTTTCATGCCAATAAAGCATTTGAACTGAAACTGAACTGATTGGGAGTGTGCGAGAGAGAGAGATTGGGAGTGTGAGAGAGAGAGAGATAGGGAGTGTGAGAGAGAGAGAGACTGGGAGTGTGAGACTGAGAGAGATTGGGAGTGTGAGAGAGAGATTGGGAGTGTGAGAGAGAGAGATTGGGAGTGTGAGAGAGAGAGAGATTGGGAGTGAGAGAGAGAGAGATTGGGAGTGTGAGAGAGAGAGACTGGGAGTGAGAGAGAGAGAGATTGGGAGTGTGAGAGAGAGAGTGAGATTGGGAGTGAGAGAGAGAGAGGGAGATTGGGAGTGTGAGAGAGAGAGAGATTGGGAGTGTGAGAGAGAGAGATTGCGAGTGTAAGAGAGACAGAGTGATTGGGAGTCTGAGAGGGAGAGAGAGATTGGGAGTGTGACAGAGAGAGAGATAGGGAGTGTGAGAGAGAGAGAGATTGGGAGTGTGAGAGAGAGAGATTGGGAGCGTGAGAGAGAGAGATTGATTGGGAGTGTGAGAGGGAGAGAGATTGGGAGTGTGAGAGAGAGATTGGGAGTGTGAGAGAGAGAGATTGGGAGTGTGAGAGAGAGAGAGATTGGGAGTGAGAGAGAGAGAGATTGGGAGTGTGAGAGAGAGAGATTGGGAGTGTGAGAGAGAGAGATTGGGAGTGTGAGAGAGAGAGAGATTGGGAGTATGAGAGAGAGGGATTGGGAGTGTGAGAGAGAGAGAGACTGGGAGTGTGAGAGAGAGATTGGGAGTGTGAGAGAGAGAGAGATTGGGAGTTTGAGAGAGAGAGAGAGACTGGGAGTGTGAGAGAGAGATTGGGAGTGTGAGAGAGAGAGAGATTGGGAGTGTGAGAGAGAGAGAGATTGGGAGTGAGAGAGAGAGAGAGACTGGGAGTGTGAGAGAGAGATTGGGAGTGTGAGAGAGAGAGAGATTGGGAGTTTGAGGAGAGAGAGAGACTGGGAGTGTGAGAGAGAGATTGGGAGTGTGAGAGAGAGAGAGATTGGGAGTATGAGAGAGAGGGATTGGGAGTGTGAGAGAGAGAGAGACTGGGAGTGTGAGAGAGAGATTGGGAGTGTGAGAGAGAGAGAGATTGGGAGTTTGAGAGAGAGAGAGAGACTGGGAGTGTGAGAGAGAGATTGGGAGTGTGAGAGAGAGAGAGATTGGGAGTGTGAGAGAGAGAGAGATTGGGAGTGAGAGAGAGAGAGATTGGGAGTGTGAGAGAGAGAGATTGGAGTGTGAGAGAGAGAGATTGGGAGTGTGAGAGAGAGAGAGATTGGGAGTATGAGAGAGAGGGATTGGGAGTGTGAGAGAGAGAGAGACTGGGAGTGTGAGAGAGAGATTGGGAGTGTGAGAGAGAGAGAGATTGGGAGTTTGAGAGAGAGAGAGAGACTGGGAGTGTGAGAGAGAGATTGGGAGTGTGAGAGAGAGAGAGATTGGGAGTGTGAGAGAGAGAGAGATTGGGAGTGTGAGAGAGAGAGAGATTGGAATGTGAGAGAGAGAGAGATTGGGAGTGTGAGCGAGGGAGAGGTTGGAGTGTGAGAGAGAGAGATTGGGAGTGTGAGAGAGAGAGAGATTGGGACTGTGAGAGAGAGAGATTGGGAGTGTGAGAGAGAGAGATTGGAGTGTGAGCGAGAGAGAGATAGGGAGTAAGAGAGAGAGCGAGAGTGATTGGGAGTGTGAGAGAGAGAGATTGGGAGTGTGAGAGAGAGAGATTGGGAGTGTGAGAGAGAGAGAGATTGGGAGTGTGAGAGAGAGAGATTGGAGTGTGAGAGAGAGAGAGATTGGGAGTGTGAGAGAGAGAGATTGAGAGTGTGAGAGAGAGAGAGATTGGGAGTGTGAGAGAGAGAGAGACTGGGAGTGTGAGAGAGAGAGATTGGGAGGGTGAGAGATAGAGATTGGGAGTGTGAGAGAGAGAGATTGGGAGTGTGAGAGAGAGAGAGATTGGGAGTGTGAGAGAGAGAGAGATTGGGAGTGTGAGCGAGAGAGAGATTGGGAGTGTGAGAGAGAGAGATTGGGAGTGTGAGAGAGAGAGATTGGGAGTGTGAGAGAGAGAGAGTGACTGGAGTGTGAGAGGGAGAGAGAGATTGGGAGTGTGAGAGAGAGAGAGATAGGGAGTGTGAGAGAGAGAGCGACTGGGAGTGTGAGAGAGAGAGATTGGGAGTTTGAGAGAGAGAGAGACAGATTTGGAGTGTGAGAGAGAGAGAGATTGGGAGTGTGAGTGAAAGAGAGATTGGGAGTGTGAGAGAGAGAGAGATTGGGAGTGTGAGAGAGAGAGATTGCGAGTGTGAGAGAGAGAGATTGGGAGTGTGAGAGAGAGAGAGATTGGGAGTGTGAGAGAGAGAGAGATTGGGAGTGGGAGAGAGAGAGAGACTGGGAGTGTGAGAGAGAGAGACTGGGAGTGTGAGAGAGAGAGAGATTGGGAGTGAGAGAGGGAGAGAGATTGGGAGTGTCAGAGAGTGAGAGATTGGGAGTGTGTGTGAGAGAGAGATTGGGAGTGAGAGAGAGAGAGAGAGATTGGGAGTGTGAGAGAGAGAGACTGAGAGTGTGAGAGAGAGGGACTGGGAGTGTGAGAGAGAGAGAGACTGGGAGTGTGAGAGAGAGAGAGATTGGGAGTGTGAGAGAGAGAGAGATTGGGAGTGTGCGAGAGAGAGAGATTGGGAGTGTGAGAGAGAGAGAGATAGGGAGTGTGAGAGAGAGAGAGACTGGGAGTGTGAGAGTGAGAGAGATTGGGAGTGTGAGAGAGAGATTGGGAGTGTGAGAGAGAGAGATTGGGAGTGTGAGAGGGAGAGAGATTGGGAGTGAGAGAGAGAGAGATTGGGAGTGTGAGAGAGAGAGATTGGGAGTGTGAGAGAGAGAGATTGGGAGTGTGAGAGAGAGAGAGATGGGAGTGTGAGAGAGAGAGATTCGGAGTGTGAGACAGAGAGAGAGATTGGGAGTGTGAGAGAGAGAGAGATTGGGAGTGGGAGAGAGAGAGATTGGGAGTGTGAGAGAGAGAGAGACTGGGAGTGTGAGAGAGAGAGATTGGGAGTGTGAGAGAGAGAGAGATTGGGAGTTTGAGAGAGAGAGAGAGACTGGGAGTGTGAGAGAGAGAATGGAGAGTGAGAGAGAGAGAGTATGGGAGTGTGAGAGAGAGGGACTGGAGTGAGAGAGAGAGATTGGGAGTGTGAGAGAGAGAGAGATTGGGAGTGTGAGAGAGAGAGAGAGATTGGGAGTGAGAGAGAGAGAGAGAGATTGGGAGTGCGAGAGAGAGAGACTGGAGTGAGAGAGAGAGAGATTGGAAGTGTGAGAGAGAGAGAGAGATTGGGAGTGAGAGTGAGAGAGAGAGATTGGGAGTGTGAGAGAGTGAGAAATTGGGAGTGTGCGAGAGAGAGAGAGAGAGATTGGGAGTGAGAGAGAGAGAGAGATTGGGAGTGTGAGAGAGAGAGAGAGATTGGGAGTGAGAGAGAGAGAGAGAGAGAGAGAGTTTGGGAGTGAGATGAGAGAGAGATGGGAGTGTGAGAGAGTGAGAGAGATGGGAGTGTGAGAGAGAGAGATTGGGAGTGTGAGAGAGAGAGTTTGGGAGTGTGAGACAGAGAGAGATTGGGAATATGCGAGAGAGAGAGATTGGGAGTGTAAGAGAGAGAGAGATTGGGAGTGTGAGAGAGAGAGAGATTGGGAGTGTCAGCGAGAGAGAGATTGGAGTGTGAGAGAGAGAGATTGGGAGTGTGAGAGAGAGAGAGATTGGGAGTGTGAGAGAGAGAGATTTGGAGTGTGAGAGAGAGAGAGTGATTGGGAGTGTGAGAGGGAGAGAGAGATTGGGAGTGTGGGAGAGAGAGAGATTGGAGTGTGAGAGAGAGAGAGAGATTGGGAGTGAGAGTGAGAGAGAGAGATTGGGAGTGTGAGAGAGTGAGAGATTGGAGTGTGCGAGAGAGAGAGAGAGAGATTGGGAGTGAGAGAGAGAGAGAGATTGGGAGTGTGAGAGAGAGAGAGAGATTGGGAGTGAGAGAGAGAGAGAGAGAGAGAGAGAGAGTTTGGGAGTGAGATAGAGAGAGAGATTGGGAGTGTGAGAGAGAGAGGGAGATTGGGAGTGTGAGAGAGAGAGATTGGGAGTGTGAGAGAGAGAGTTTGGAGTGTGAGACAGAGAGAGATTGGGAATATGCGAGAGAGAGAGATTGGAGTGTAAGAGAGAGAGAGATTGGGAGTGTGAGAGAGAGAGAGATTGGAGTGTGAGCGAGAGAGAGATTGGAGTGTGAGAGAGAGAGATTGGGAGTGTGAGAGAGAGAGAGATTGGGAGTGTGAGAGAGAGAGATTTGGAGTGTGAGAGAGAGAGAGTGATTGGGAGTGTGAGAGGGGAGAGAGATTGGGAGTGTGGGAGAGAGAGAGATTGGGAGTGTGAGAGAGAGAGATTGGGAGTGTGAGAGAGAGAGATTGGGAGTGTGAGCGAGAGAGAGATAGGGAGTAAGAGAGAGAGAGAGTGATTGGTAGTGTGAGAGAGAGAGAGATTGCGAGTGTGAGAGAGAGAGATTGGAGTGTGAGAGAGAGATTGGGAGTGTGAGAGAGAGAGATTGAGAGTGTGAGAGAGGGAGATATTGGGAGTGTGAGAGAGAGAGAGACTGGAGTGAGAGAGAGAGAGATTGGAGTGTCAGAGAGTGAGAGATTGGGAGTGTGTGAGAGAGAGAGATTGGGAGTGAAAGAGAGAGAGAGAGACTGGAGTGTGAGAGAGAGAGAGATTGGGAGTGTGCGAGAGAGAGAGATTGGGAGTGTGAGAGAGAGAGAGATAGGGAGTGTGAGAGAGAGAGAGACTGGGAGTGTGAGAGTGAGAGAGATTGGGAGTGTGAGACAGAGATTGGGAGTGTGAGAGAGAGAGATTGGGAGTGTGAGAGAGAGAGAGATTGGGAGTGAGAGAGAGAGAGATTGGGAGTGTGAGAGAGAGAGATTGGGAGTGTGAGAGCGAGAGATTGGGAGTGTGAGAGAGAGAGAGATTGGGAGTGTGAGAGAGAGAGATTGGGAGTGTGAGAGAGAGAGAGACTGGGAGTGTGAGAGAGAGATTGGGAGTGTGAGAGAGAGAGCTTTCTTCCAAAACACCGCACCGCCGACCATATCTATACCCTTCACACCCTCATTGAAAAACATAAACACCAAACAAAAAATGGGAAAATATTCGCCTGTTTCATCGACTTCAAGAAAGCCTTTGACTCTATATGGCACGAAGGGCTCTATTATAAACTTCTTCAGTGTGGAATAGGGGGCAAAGTCTATGACCTTATTAAATCAATGTATCTGAAAAACAAATGCGGGGTCAAAATTGGAGACAAACGCACCGATTTCTTCACCCAGAGAAGAGGCGTCCGGCAGGGCTGCAATTTGAGCCCGACCCTGTTCAACATATACATAAATGAATTAGCAGACATGCTGGAGCAAAGCGAGTCACCAGGTCTCCGTCTCCTGGATGGAGAAGTGAAGTCCCTGTTCTATGCGGACGACCTGGTTCTGCTGTCTCCCACAGAACAGGGATTACAGCAACAACTAGACCTACTCGACAAATACTGCCAAAATTGGGCTCTAACAGTAAATCTAAAGAAAACCAACATCATGATTTTTCAGAAAAGACCCAGATGTCAGGAAAACAAATACCAGTTTACCCTCAGTGATACCACTATAGGACACACTATGAGCTACACCTACCTTGGTCTAACTATTACAGCATCAGGGAGCTTCAGCATAGCAGTGAATGCACTAAAAGAAAAAGCCCGAAGAGCCCTATATGCAATAAAAAGAAAATTCTACAACATCCAAATCCCAATCAAAATCTGGCTCAAAATTTTTGACAGCATAATCCTGCCCATTGCACTGTACGGTAGTGAAGTATGGGGCCCGCTAAATCACCAAAGCTACACTAAATGGGAAAAACACACAATAGAAGCCCTACATGCAGAATTCTGCCGAAGCATCCTTCGCACCCAAAGAAAAACGCCAACAAATGCATGCAGAGCCGAACTAGGCAGATACCCACTGATAATAAACATCCAAAAACGAGCACTAAACTTCCTAAATCACCTCAAATCTAGCTCCCCAGACACCCTTCATTTCAAAGCCTTTCAGACCCAAGAGCTAAACCCAGAAAAGAGTCCCCTGAGTCAGCTGCTACTGAAACTAAGTACTCAGCGGACCCTGACCAGCCCCAGACCAACACAGCCGTCCAAACACCAATCCGAGTGAACCAAATCATTAAAAAATGCAAAGAAACCTACCTGGAACATTGGAACAAAATAACCGAAAGCCAAAGCAGGTTAGAATGTTACCGGCCCTAA
This sequence comes from Somniosus microcephalus, assembly GCF_052327205.1. NCBI lineage: Eukaryota > Metazoa > Chordata > Chondrichthyes > Squaliformes > Somniosidae > Somniosus > Somniosus microcephalus. Next base: position 242,068,612 of record NC_140989.1, on the reverse strand, counting down.
AAAGAGAATATAAACTGGCAGACTACCTCACGACCATCAGAGACACAAAACAGAGACAGACCCTCACCAGGTACAGACTAAGCGACCACCAACTGGAAATTGAAAAAGGCAGATACAAGAAATCCTGGCAGCCTAGAGAGAATAGAATATGCGATCAATGTCTGGCTGGCGAGGTTGA